>NW_015505980.1:565151-581193 GCF_001515645.1 Sinocyclocheilus grahami | reverse complement strand
GTATAATATATATATATATATATATATATATATATATATATATATATATATATATATACACCTTGCTATGTGTACTGCATTAGGCTAACCGAGACTTGTCTTTGGCACTTATATATTGCTACTCTTTTGTTAGTTTTGACTGCTTTTATTGTCCTCATTTGTAAGTCGCTTTGGATAAAAGTGTCTGCTAAATGGTTAAATGTAAATGTAAATGGTGGCAAAATTTTGAAAGCTTGACTTGATTGGACTATAACATAGCAAAGAGAATAGTCGATGATCTACTATATAAAATAAATAAAAAATACCAAATATACAATTGTTTTGTGGAAGTTGCATTAAAATTCACTACTACATTGCAAAGTAAATATTAAACAGATCTGATCCAGATTTAGACATCAAGAGCCATTATTACACTGGTACATGACCACAATTCTTATTATGATATAAAATTTCAAGTTATGAGTTTGAGTATCGACAGAATCTGTAAATTATGTATGAACTGTCCTTGGACCTTAGATAAACAGACCCTGCTTTTAAGAGCAAACATAAATATAACTCGCAGGTTACATGAGATCGAACATCCCGACATTACCTCTAAACTGGTCAATATCGCTTCTTGAATTATGACTCTAAAATTCGAGGACTTGTACATGACACATGGCTTGGTTCTCAGGTTTTACTTTATTTGGCTAGAATGCATGCAGATACTGTATTAACCAACACAAAAGACAGCAAATGACCACATTTTTTAGAACCAAGGAAATATAAACTTTCACATATAAAACATTGACTGATAAAGGACCTCACTAATCAGACTGGTTTTTAAATAATCTATATTATGTAACAGTAAACTGATGAGTGGTTGTTCACTGAGGTCATAAATATATTTCTACAAATACTGCTGAAAAAGCTAAACAGTTCTGAAGTAAAAATTCCACTCATTTGCTTCATAGAGAAATTGATTTTTAACAATACCATATGAAAGTGTTTACATTTTAATGTAAATAACTGCACTACCCATAATCCAGAATAAACCCTCCACCAATCAGAAAAGGCTTTAACAACATAGATGTGCAATTAAAAGGTCAGCATACCAAGCTACTCTCACAAAGCATCATGAATGTTGTTGAGTCTCCCGACACATGCTTAAATAATTGTATCTAAATATTTTACAAAGAAATAATCAGGCTTCACGGAAGAGATTAAATCGCCAAGATTTACTTTCGGTGTACTACGAGAATCCGACGGACCAAACAATTATTTCAGTTTTACTCTCATTGAAATTAAGAAAATTTAAAAACAACCAGTCTTTCACATCAGACAGGCAAGACATAAGTGCTTCCAGACCATTTGAACTCTGTTTTAAGGGCAGATAGATTTGAGTGTCATCTGCATAGCAATGGAAAGACAGACCATGTTTCCTAAAAATAGAACCCAATGGGAGCATGTACAATGAAAAAAGAATAGGCGCCAAAATGGATCCCTGGGGAACACCACATGACAAAGAAACTACCTCAGAAAGCGTTCACCAATGTTAACTCTAAAACTTCGATTAGAGAAATAAGATTTAAACCATTCAAGAGCACTTCCTTTTATGCCTACACAGTGCTCCAAGCGAGCAAGCAGGATAGCGTGGTCCACAGTGTCAAAAGCAGCGCTCAAGTCTAGGAGCACAAGCACAGCATGATCCCCAGCATCACCAGTTAACAGAATATCATTTAAAACCTTCAGAAGTGCAGTCTCAGTCGAGTGGTGTTTTCTAAAACCTGATTGAAAGACCTCAAAGATCTTATTTTCATCTAAACAAATTTGTAGCTGTTGCAGGACTACTTTTTCTAAGATCTTTGTAATAAAAGACAGATTTGAAATGGGTCTATAATTGGCTAAAACAGAAGGATCTAGGTTCGGCCTCTTAAGCAAGGGATAGACTGTAGCATGTTTTAACACATCTGGCACAGTACTAGTCTCAAAACATCTATGTATCATGGTCACAAGATAGGGACCCACTGCATCAAAAACTTGTTTCAGGAAATATGGTGGAATAGAATCAATTGAGGAGCCAGACGGCTTTAACTGATACACTATTTCTTGAAGATGTATAAGAGAAATAGGTTCAAACTGGCTGAACTCAACAGAACAAGCAGAAGAAACAGAAGGATCAAAAGCAGGTGGAGATATCCCCAACCTGATATCACTGATCTTATTAAAAAAATCTAAGAAAGTCATCACACATAGTTTTTGACACATCTGGGTACTCACAAACAGTTGGATTTACAACAGCGTTAAAAATAGTAAAAAGAGTTTTAGGTCTGTGGTAATTCTTGTCAATAATTGCCGTGAAATACCTGGATTTCGCTGCTCTGACTGCCTTCTGAAATTTGAATAATGAATCTCTTAAAATTTCAAAAGAAATTTGGAGCCAATCCTTTTTCCACTTACGCTCCGCTCTCCTACAGATCTGCCTCAGAGAGCGTATGTTGTCATCAATCCAGGGCTCAGATCTAGGTTTAAGTTTTGAGGATTTTACAGGAGCAACTGAATCTAAGACATCCACACATGTGGAGTTAAGCCTGAACAGGGACTCCTCTGCACTCAAGTCACATTGACTGAAATCTACTGATTTAATAGCGCCACAAAAAGCGAATGAAAAGGCTTTGCTAGTAGCAGAGGTGATTAATCTAGATTGACGAGTAAGTTTAGTTCTAATACTTTATGAGTATTAGAAACCCAGGGAACAGAGAACATGACAGATTTATGGTCAGAAAACCCATTGTCAAATACCTCAAGATCGTACGGAGAAAAGCCATATGTCAGCACATGATCAAGTGTATGTCCCAACTGGTGAGTGGGGACATTCACATGTTAATCTAGATCTAATGCATTTAGCAAAGTAATAAATTCTTTGGCTAATGGGTCCCCTGTGCAGCATACATGAACATTAAAATCACCAAGAATCAACAGTTTGTCATATTTCGGTGTAAATTCCCCCAAGAAGTCTGCAAACTCATTTAAAAAGTTTGTGTTGTGTTTTGGGGGCGGTATATCAGAGCAACCAAAAGTGGGAAGTTCAGATCCAGTGTAAATAGCTGCAGCTCAAATCTCCGATAGTCATTTATCACAGTTGACCGGCAAGAAAGTTTGTCTTTAACATCAGTCAGGTGATATTCATCTGCAGAGCAATGCCCAGAAGCAGCATCATCAGTACTCTCTAATCATCTGTAATATGGGTGACATGAAAACCACTCAGCTCGGCTCCCTTTCTACATTCGGTGAGGTGGGGATTGATGTCTGTCTCGTCTGCGCTCTTCCTGGAGGTGTAGGTGGATTTCCAGCGGAGGAGAATGATCCTCTTGAAGTATTTGACAGTGTTGTTCTTTACACTGACGAAGCAGAATGTGTTGATCATGCTGTTGCTCATGGCAATGCACTCGATAATGTAGAACGCCACCAGAGAGTTCCTCTCGCGGGAGATGAGTGTAGGGTGGAAATCGCGCAGGATGGTGTAGCCATAGTACGGAGCCCAGCAGAGGATGTACGTCATGAGAATGCCGATTAGCACCATGACCGTCTTCCTGCGGCAGCGCAGGCGTTTGCGGATCTGCTCTGTTTGGTAACCCGGCACGCTCTTGAACCAGAGCTCTCTGGAGATGCGCAGGTAGCACAGGGCCATGGTGAGGACAGGCACCACGAACTCCACGGCGAAGATGAACAGGTAGTAAGAGCGGTAGTACAGCTGCTGGTCCACCGTCCAGATCTGGGCGCAGAAAGTCTTGCTGCGGTTTGCTCCGTGGGGGACTCTGGTCGTGGAGGCGAAGTACGCGGAGGGAATGGAAATGAGCACCGGGACGATCCACACCCCCGTTATGAGGCAGTATGCGGTCTGGTGCTTCATTCTGGGCCTCAAGGGATGAACAATGGCCATGTACCTAAACACAACAACAATGATTAGTGGGATTACGCTCAATTTCCATTCTCTACAAGACAAATTGCATAAAAACCTGCATTTTAAAACACTGGTTTAGTGCTGCACCATGCACATTCTCATTCAGTCATAGACACTGTCATAATATGCGAGTTTAGATAATTATAGGTGTCAGTGTTATATGCCTAGTAGTGGTGGTGGACAGTAATGGAGTATTTTTTACTTTTTACCAGGGCTCTGAACCGGTTCAAGGAACGAAAACGAAAACCGGAAACAAACAAAATTTTGACAGGAACAGAACCAGAAACAGAAACTAAATAAAATTGTATAGTTCCCACGCTCTTGAACCAGAGCTCTCTGGAGATGCGCAGGTAGCACAGGGCCATGGTGAGGACAGGCACCACGAACTCCACGGCGAAGATGAACAGGTAGTAAGAGCGGTAGTACAGCTGCTGGTCCACCGTCCAGATCTGGGCGCAGAAAGTCTTGCTGCGGTTTGCTCCGTGGGGGACTCTGGTCGTGGAGGCGAAGTACGCGGAGGGAATGGAAATGAGCACCGGGACGATCCACACCCCCGTTATGAGGCAGTATGCGGTCTGGTGCTTCATTCTGGGCCTCAAGGGATGAACAATGGCCATGTACCTAAACACAACAACAATGATTAGTGGGATTACGCTCAATTTCCATTCTCTACAAGACAAATTGCATAAAAACCTGCATTTTAAAACACTGGTTTAGTGCTGCACCATGCACATTCTCATTCAGTCATAGACACTGTCATAATATGCGAGTTTAGATAATTATAGGTGTCAGTGTTATATGCCTAGTAGTGGTGGTGGACAGTAATGGAGTATTTTTTACTTTTTACCAGGGCTCTGAACCGGTTCAAGGAACGAAAACGAAAACCGGAAACAAACAAAATTTTGACAGGAACAGAACCAGAAACAGAAATTAAATCAAATTTTATAGTTCCGAACAGAATCGAAAATTTGAAATGGCCATTAACCGGTTAATAACTATATTTTATCGTTCCATTTAATATTTGAAATGTGCTGTCAACTAATCAGGAATTCAAGTAGTACGGCCTATGCAAATGTGAAACTGACGCATCCAGCCAGTGAAATGCCCGCTCAGCTGTGAACTCATCATAGGTAAGTCGCAATGGCAATGCATTAGAGTTTATCTGAGGATAATTAACCGGTATTTTTTCTAGGAAAACCGATTTCGGAATGATAATAATACAGAGGAACGCAGGAACAGAAACGTTAAAATATCGATTCTGCTCGGAGTGAACCAATTGGATTTTTTGTTGTTGTTGTTGTTGTTTTTAAGCCCTGCTTTTTACTAGTATTTTTTTTTACTCCATTACATTTCATAACAACATTTCTATCATGACAACTCTATATTACAATGTTAATGTATTGTTAATGTTATAATAGATCTGCCACGCTGCTAAATTCGATATCGTTGTTGTTGTAGATTTTTGCTGATGCTGCAAAGAAAGTACAGGAACTTGTTACTGCCAATGCATATGCCGATATGGTGCTATGAGTATTTAAGACATACTGCTGCTGCACAAATAACATATACTGTTACGAATTCGGTTCATGGACTTCCGTTTATTCACCACCAGATGTCACACTTTCCATTACATTGACTCTCGCACTACACAAACTGTTGCATAGCACCCCGGACTACATTTCCCATCATTCTTTGCACAATTTGCACACTGCCCTGATTGCACTCATTGCACACAGCTGTTTCTAATTACCTCATTCACTATATAACACCCACTCTAACCACCTTTCTCTGCTGAGTATTGTTTAGCCTGTACCCCTTTCCGAGTCTCCGTGTTTTCCTTGTTTTGCCTTGCCTTGCCTGTTTTTGCGGTTTTTGATCTTTGCCTGTTTTCCTGTTTTTTTCCCTCTCGTCTCGCCCCTGTGATTCTGTCTGCCGATCGGTGACCTACGCTAACCCTAGGACTATTCTTGTGTTTTGCCCGCCATATACCTGTTTGCCATTGTTTGACCCTGCCTGTTTACCACATCTCTCTATTAAAAGCTTGCAGATGGATCCACACGTCTCACGTCTTGTCAGCCCCGTTACATATACATTATAATAACCCTTAGCAGATCGATACAGGTGGAGCTGGGGAGGTGGAGGGCTTCAGAGGAACCAAGTCGGTGCCAAGTCATTTAACACTGTGAATATCATTATTTGCATTAACGACCCATCAGCCTGCACCATCTGGAGTTTCATAACAGAACTTGGCATGTTGTTCCCAGTTATTTTGAACTTAAAAAATCACCACCCCCTCTAAAGACGCAAGAGTGATGTCTGATTCATGAGCTGATTCTTTCCAAAAAACCTGTTGGATTGGTCCTCAAATCACACTGAACGATTCAATTGCAAACAAGACTGATCTGATTGCAGCTGTTCTTGAGCCAACTGATCTGGTCAGTATGAGCCAAGAACTCGGGTAATGCTGGAGCTTGAATGTGGCATGAAAAGTAAGTCACTGATGCCCAATTTTAGTATTGATTATGGTAAATAAACATCATATTTTGATCCCTTGGTTTATTGAGCTGAAGAAATCACCATGCAAGAGTACATTTACATTTAATAATTTAGCAGACGCTTTTATCCAAAGCGACTTACAAATTAGGACAATAGAAGCAACAGGGGTGTGAAGTAACGAATTACAAATACTCACGTTACAGTAATTAAGTAGTTTTTATCAGTAATTGTACTTTTTTGTGTAGTTTAAAAAATGTGTACTTTTACTTGAGTACTTTTTAAGTGATGTATCGGTACTTTTTCTCCGCTATTTTCCTCCGTTTGTGGTCGTTACATGCTTATTTTAATTTAATTTTTATCTATCAACGTGATTGGATAGAGAGTAATAGGTCTCATGACTTTCGGGGCTCAGCAAAGAGACATGCGTGTGGGTGTGGGTTGGCAGTCAAAATTAAAACTGCTGGATGAAATATATTCTTCATTCTTTATGACAAATAAGATAATGTGAATTACAGAATGTACAACGTTTTTAAAATGTATCAATTGCAGTGTACAGCGTTTATTATGAGGGGGAAGAATCCACAGCTCAGTACTCACTACTCAATACTCATGAGTACTTTTAAATAGGCTACTCTTTTACTCTTACTCAAGTAGTTTTTTGGACAAGTACTTTTACTCTACTCACTCTACATTTTTTGGAAGGTAATGTACTTTTACTTGAGTATATTTTTTTCAGTACTCTTTCCACCACTGAGAAGCAATCAGACCAACGAGAGAGCAAGAGAATACAAGTGCTGTGACAAGTCTCAGTTAGTGTAGCACAGTACACATACGTTTTTATTTATAATTTTTTTATTTTGAATAGAATAGGATAGGTAAGTGCAAAGAGTGATGTCTGATTCATGAACTGATCAGATTGCAGCTTTTCTTGAGTCAATTCACTGATTCAATGATCTGGTCAAAATAGCCATGAAACGGGATATTGCTGGAGCTTGAATGTGTGTCTGACTGATGGCGTGAAATGTAAGTTACTAATGGAGAATTTTAGTATTTATTATTGTAAATAAAAATCTGATTTAGGTCATGACTGTCAGTTGTTTGTGAAGTAAATGTAAAATGTTAATTATTAGGTAAAACAGCACAAATTAATGCCCTTGCATCTTCCCTGTTGCCATAGCAGTGTCAAATGATATCAAACTAGTATGTTTGCAAAGAGTTCTTCTTAAAACACTAAAGCATTTTCCCCATAGTATCGTTATAGCCGCATTTATTCAGATTTTTGTTTTCCCTCATTTTTAAAAAAAATACTATATTTTACTTGTTTGCACACTTAAATTATCAGTAACTTAAATTAATATTTTGTACACTAAAGTTGAATGTTTTAGTATATAATAAGTTTTTGCAATGAAGTGAAAAGTTTGCTTATTTGCAGATCTACACACTAATAGACACTAAATTACTAGTCTGTTGGCTAGAATAACTAATACACATGGTTCATCGATTTACTATTAATACTTAAGCACATTAAAATCCAGTACTTTTGTACCTTTACTCAAGTAAAATGGAAAACAAGTATGTTTAATGGAGAAACATTTTATTATGGTGTCTGTACTTTTACTCAGTTCATGTTAAATGGTAATGTTGTTCCCCACCCATGGATATACATTACTGGATGGAGATGCCAGGATGCCAGTAAAATATGCCAACTTCAGGTATATATTTGAACATTATTGCCACCTATGCACTGCACACTGACAGTGTTTTTGAGTCTTGTGTGAAAGCTAAAGTTTCCTAATACTTCAACACGTTTCTTCTGCTGAAATGCAAATCTGGTTCAGTGTGTTCCATTTGTCTTATTTAAAGGGGTCATAGGATGCTACATGCACATTTACAAGTTGTTTGAACTGTGTGTTGGCAGTGTGTGTACACAACCACCCTATAATGATAAAAATCCACCCAGTGTTTTTTTTTAAATCTGGTTAAATGTTTTCCCCTTTCTCAAATCGAGCCGATCTCAGATGCCTGTCTGTGTGACGTCACACAGACAGGCCCCTCCCACAATAGTTTGATTGACAGTGACGTTTCAGCACAGACTGTACTGGTGTCTTACCTTAGACCCGCCCTGAGTGCGCTGTCATCAGTCCGCCATTGTTTCACCGCCGGAGCAGATGTAGACAAGAATGACTCTTAAGCGACTGAGGGGTTTTGTTGTTGGATGTAATAATGAACATAGCAGTCGTCATTTACTCCCGACATCTGAGCCGCTGAAGACGCAGTGGATTACATTGTTTCTGAAGGGAATGCGGCCCCCGATCTACATAAATGCGTCTATGTACGCGCAAATCATTCATGATCCAGCCTCATCTACAGAAGAAGTGAGTATAATGTTTTTTAATGAATCTTTGCAAATCGCCTTTCCTAATAATGTGCTAATTAGCAAGTTTCACGATGAATGCGGCTAAAGTAAACAGTCTCTCTGAGAGCAGCTCGGAAGAGAGGGGCGGGTTCAGCAGAGCTCATTAACATTTAAAGGAAAATGCTACAAAAACTGCTTGATCTGAAAAGCGCTGTTTTTGACAGGGTCTTTTACACTACAATTGAGAAATTTTAACCAAGCTATGTTACAGACTTTTCAATAAGACCCTAAAGAATCAAATCAACTTGTGGAAAATGGCCATCCTATGACCCCTTTAAGGATTTCTATCAGTAGATCAGAAGCTTCACATGTAAGCCATCCATAATTTAATTTTACTTGATTATGGACTGTCAATTAGAGTCAAGTCAAATGGCGAGGCAGATTTAATTATAAGTGGTCCTCACATGGCCATTATCAGAATTAAAAAAAGACTGTGAATAATGTTCAAACAAACTGGGTCCTGTCAAATTGGAACTGTGTAAAATGACTTATTAATATGAAATGCCACGGGAGACTTCAAAAGCTTCAAAAAATAAAATAATTCTCACGTCTAACTGCTGTAGAATTAGTACAGGATCCGTAATGTACTCTTTATTCTCTTGTTTTAGCAAAATTATAGCTCTCAGGTACAGGAAAAAAATGTATCATTAATATTGTCAATATTTCCACATATTTTATTCCATTTCCAGCTCTTTGAGCAGGCTTATGTAAAGAGCACATAATTGTTGTTTCCTCTGGCCATATTTTATAGGGAAAGGATAAAGAAAGCCCACACAGAAGCAGCATTTTAAACAGTTTCTTGAGTGCCCGAAGGATTCACTCACATTATTAAAGAAATATTCCAAGCAGTCCTTCATTTGTCTCCACATTCTGACATGGTTAGGGAGATTTTGTTGAATAAAACATAGTTAAGACACAAAACTCTGAATGGATGAGATGTGTTTGAAACTAACGAACACACGGCTGTGACCGCACATTTGATCTTAATAGAAAAGTTTGGTCACACTTTCTATGAAGCCTGTATTTATAATGTTTTATAAATGCATTCTCAAAACATTATAATAGATGCAAACACTTGTCTTCATGAATAATCATAACAACAGTTTTAGTAGTACATTATGAAGGATCTAATTATGTGTGGTTATCACATTTAAGAGTATGATGATTTTCAACCATCTAAGCCATTGATAAAAGTATTATAAGTCTCATATCTTGACATTAAGATCTGTACAGATTCTTACTACATCTTATGAGTGGTTAGGAGTGTTTCTTCATACCTGTGAACTGAAGGTAATGTGAGTTTCACTGTAAGCTCACTGGTAACCTTTTTACATACAAAACAATGAAATATTGTTTTGTGGATATTAAAACTAGAAATGTTGATAGTAAATGTCTCATATCCCATTAGTAATATCTCATGGCTGTTTTAAAGAAGACTTAACTCACGTCACATTAATCAAAGCAAGGACCACTAATACATATTACGACTGTCACGAATCCTGTCCATGCACTTCTGTTCGCTCACCACTAGAGATCACCCACTCACTACTATGGACTCTTGCACCACACTAACTGTTGCACTTCACCCCGGACTACAGTTCCCATCATCCATTGAACTGATTACACATACACAGCTGAAGGCACTGATTACACAAAGCTAAATCCAATCAGACATGCTACATAAGCCATGTACTTCCTCTTTCTCACTACTGAGTATTGTAAGCGCATATCGCTACCCTAGTTGATAGCTACTTTACAGAGCCAATTCCCATTCCTAGTTTGAGTTCTAGTTGTCTAGTCTAGTCTCGTCTAATTTCCTGTTTGCCTGTTTCCTGATTTTCGCTTGTCCTGGATTATCCCTCTCGTCTCGCCCTGTTTGAATACTGTTTGCCCCTCGCCTGGACCATAGCCTGTGTTTCGTATTAACCCTTTGGAATACCCTGTTTGGACATTGTTCGCTGGAGATCGACCACGACCGCTCACTGGACTATTGTGACTTGCCCTCAATATACCTGTTTGCCATTATCTGACCCTTGCTTGTTTTGACTTTTTTGTAGGATAAAAGCTTTGCATATGGATCCGCACGCCTCTCGTCTCGTCGGCTCCGTAACAACGACCACATTATAAAGCCTGCTTACAAGAAGATTTGTAACAGTTTATAAGATGCTGTGCAGATCTGCCCATCTAATGCATTACAAATACAGGCTTCAAAGAAACTGTTATGCAAAGTTCATCTAAAAACTACACTTTCATCAGTTTACTCACTTTCATGATGTTCCAAACCTGTTATTATTATTCTTTTTTAATCTGACTTTATGCCTGGAATAGTGCGTTTTAATGAATGCAGATACGAATGAGATTTCAAAGTTTGGCAGAAGGGAAAACTTTGGTTTCCTCACGACACAAAACTATTGCATGGCATCAGAAGACTGGGAATACAGCATCTCGTATAGACCCAAAGCTTTTTGTGCTATTTTTGAGTTGCTGTTCTTATGAAGTATTGCATCATGGAAAAGAGCTGTATAATACTTCTTAAAAAATCTCCTTTTTTGAGCCATACTCACAAGAAAAAGGGAAAAAACGTGTGAGTAAACCATGAGAGAAATGATATTTTAGGGCTGTTCCATTGTTTGACAATTGCAAACTGCTAGGCTTATGATTTATTTTCTATTGTTTATTATGAATATTACGAACATTCAATTCATGGGCAACAGCTCTGGTGGACATTCCTGCAGTCAGCATGCCAATTGCACGCTCCCTCAAAACTTGCAACATCTGTGGCATTGTGCTGTGTGATAAAACTGCACATTTTAGAGTGGCCTTTTATTGTGGCCATCCTAACGCACACCTGTGCAATAATCATGCTGTCTAATCAGCATCTTGATATGCCACACTTGTGAGGTGGATGGATTATCTCGGCAAAGGAGAAGTGCTCACTAACACAGATTTGTGAACAATATTCGAGAGAAATAGGCCTTTTGTGTACATAGAAAAAGTCTTAGATCTTTGAGTTCAGCTCATGACAAATGGGGGCAAAAACAGTGTTGTGTTTATAATTTTGTTCAGTGTAATAACTCACAGCCTCTCAAGGCTTATTGCTTTAATTTACTGCTTTAAGGTTGAAGCTCTATTGCCTTTATATTTGTTCTCAAGTACAGCTCTGTATTTTTAGTTTCTCTTGTTTTCATTTGATTTGTTGCCACACAAGGATGATGCACAGCAGATGATTAAATCCTACTGAATAACTAGAAAGCTGGAAATATTTTCTCACAATCATCTGTCTGAGCAGTATGGGAAGTGCTTTGTTCAGGAAGCACGCTGCATAATGCATGAATCTGAAAGCCAATGATAGTTTGCCCGCTGAATAAGCCACAGCTGAACCCTTTTCCTTCCCACTGTCTAGCCTAGCGGGACTGAAGAATGACATCTAAATCACACCAACCTGTCAACGGCGATGGCCAGTAAGGCATTGGTGGACACATAGAGAGACACAGTCCTGAGGTAGTTGACGGAGGCACACATCACTTTCCCATGCTCCCAGGAGAGCTGCTTGACCACATAATAATCCACCAAGAAAGGACAGCAGACCACAGCCACTATGAAGTCGGAGATGGCCAGGTTGGCGATCAGCAGGTTGGTGAGGTTCCTGAGTTTCTTGTATCGGGCCAGAGTGGCTATGAAGAGGAAGTTGCCGAAGCCGCACACCAGAATGATGCAGACGAGCACGGCTCCGATGACGATGGTGGCCACGAAGTAGGCCAGGCCCTGCGTGGTGTCCGGCATCTCCTCTGCAGGAACGCCATAGTCCATGTCGTAGAAGTCTGTGTATGTGTTGTGAACGTCCAGAACGGGCACCTGGCCATGAGGGTACACGGCCGCCAAGTGAGTGATGTTTGCGTCCTCCATGGAAGAGGATCGAGAGGAGCCGGTGAGCTCTGATGGGTTTCTGCTGTTGTAAGTCGCCCAATCTTTTTCTAGCAGTCAGGGGTCATGATCCAGGAATGTTCTTGTCTTTTGAAATGGTTTCAGATTTCATTTCCAGTAGGAGACAAGCCACACATGAAACACAAAACATAAACACTGACATTACTGCAGGATAATTGTGTTTAAATAATTCATGAAATATTGTGTTTAAAGAGCAGTTCACTCAAAAATGAAACCTGTGTCACTGAAAAGGAGTCTTATTCCAGAGTAAATCTCTTCACAGAAGCATTTGAATGAACTCATCAAGTCACTGACTCACTGTAGCACTTAGTTAATAACTATGATTTCTGTTTTTCACATTAAGCTACCGTGGCTTCAGAAGACTTAAAATATAGCTTTTATAAAACTTCAAAGGTGCTTTTAGTTTCTTGAAAGTATCATTTCCCTTTCACTATAAATGCATGGAAAAGAGCAACCATGTATTATTCAGTTTCATCTTTTGTGTTGGAAGAAAGAAAGTCATACAGAGTTTTGGAATGACATGAAGGTGAGTGAATATTCATAGATTGTTCTTTTGGCAGTGAACAGTTAAACAAATCTTCAAAAAAAGTAAAACTATGTAAGTATACAAATAAATAAAATAAAACAAGGCAACAAAGCAGTAATAAAATGATGCATCTTTGCAAAGCAAAAGCATTCGGAGTGTAAAATTTGCCATTTTGAAAAATGATCTCTTTTCAAACAATTTAAGGTCGTACAATTAAAAGAGTATGATGCTTATTTCAAACCAGAAATAAATGTCATTTTAAAGTATTAAACATTTTGCCACCCTGGCACCACCACAACATGTAATATCCTATCAACATTTTCCTTTTACCTATACGAAACATGCATAAACAATACATAATAATAAAGGATATTCATACTGCCTCATGATGCATAATGTAAAGCTTTACATATGTAATCACCGTTATAATTTCATATCATAAATGATAAATAGTATGATGCATTGTAACACATGATTTATGAAGCTGGATGTCAATCATTATTTTATCATGATGCACCATTTGCTTTAATGGTACATTCAGAAGAGGTATTATAATGTACTTACTGTAACTGTTCTTACAACTGTTGTTTTCTTCAAATTAAAAATCAATGCTTCTGTCTGCTGGCCTTTCACTTAATTACATTAGAGGAGTTAATGCTGCAAACTGTTCATTTAGTGGAATAGCACTAATGGACATCAATAATTACAGACATTTTAAATAGGAAACCGTTTGAGCTGTAACAGTTAAAACTAAACATTTTACACATTTTGCGCTGTCACCGCACGTTGGATATCCATATGACCCTGTGAAGTGTCCTGAATAGACTTACCGACTTGCAGGAGCTGAGAGCTGCATGTCATTGTCGCTGGTGTGAGATGCTTCATCAGTCTCATCTGTGTAATTCACATGAAGATGCGCGCATCTCGCCAGTCCTTCACACACATCAGCGTCTCCTCTCTCCCTCTTGTGGCAAATGTGAAAGTCTGATCAATGCCGGCTTCAGTCCTCCAGTGCGATTCCTCCCACCTGTTCGCTGTGTCTTCTACAATACATCAGATGCAGGCAGTCCTCCAATTAAAAGCTCAGTTTGGTTAATTTGGCAGTTTTTTTAATGTATTAAGAAATTTTTTGTGTGGGGTTTCTGCGAACGTTATACACACAGCAAATTTCTGGAGTTGAAAAATCAGGAGTTAGGCAAAAAGTTAGGTTACAGTTTGTGTTATGGGATACTCCCTGGCTGTGTTTTATTTTGGAGTTCATTAATTGGTGTTCAGGAGCGACAATGAAGTTTGGTTTTACAAATACACCATACTTGAATGCCAACTGAATGTTTCAGAAAACGCTCAAGAAAAAATTCAAAACATAAAAAACAATTATTTTATATTATATATGATTTATTATAATATATTTATATATTTTTACAACTAAAACCTCGTAGAGTTGATTACATATGATAAACTAATGCTACAGTAAATGAGTTTGAAATAAACATGGCATTTAATATACATCCATCCATATACAGTATATATATATATATATATATATATATGATACATATTACATTACATAATGTTTAATTTACGTGTATGTGTTATATATATATATATCATATTAATGTATTCAAAGGTATATTAAAAGTATTATGAAAAAATGCCTCTTTATTGATTTTATTATAAGCATTACTGTATGTTTTTATATTACAATATATAATGAAACATTACAAATTATATAATATATTACACAATAAAATTGTGATATAGTTTCTAACATGCAAAGAATAGAAAAATTATTTTTAAATTAAATAAATTAAAAATATATATTATTTGATGTACAAAAGATAAGAAGACTCACGTCGTCAAAACATGTTGTAAATCTAGCAAAGTTTTTTACATTTTCATTTTTTTATTGTAAATTTATACCACTTTGTGTTTTCCTGCCTTGGCATTAAATTACAGTGTTTTTAATACAATGGCTCACACAGCAAATTTCTGGAGTTGAAAAATCAGGAGTTAGGCAAAAAAGAGTGAAAGAGTTAGATTTCTGGAGTTTATTTTTTAACTCTGACTACAGCATGTGTTATGGGATACTCCCTGGCTGTGTTTTATTTTGGAGTTCATTAATTGGTGTTCAGGAGCGTGTTTTAACACCACATCTGGAGTTAAATGTTGAGAAGTGCGCCACAACACCAGCCTGGTTCTGCAGCACAAAGGACTTGTACTTCATCGTGTGGTAGGTAAAAGCGTATTTATATATATAAAAAAACTTTCAAAATGTTCGATATTTTCTGACAGAAACACGTTTTGTCATAGCTTTAGATTTATTCACTATTAATATGGTTTCTTAGGTCTATAGGTCTACATGTTATACACTATTATAATGACATATAATATGGCTTTTAAAGACTGCTTAATTTCTAAATCTCAAAGGTGGAAGTCAGGACTAATAGACTTGGCCTGGAAAAAAAGACTATGATAGCTTGGCATTATACAGTGCAAAGGATATCTGGCCTTCTAGATGTAAAGTGGGCTATAACAATGGGCCTCCTGGGTAGTTGTCATTATTATTTGTAGGGTCCTGTGTTTGTGAATTGCTCTTGTGTACTCACTCTTTTTTAATTGTATTTTATATATACATATACACATATACATACATACATACAGGTGGTGTTCTGAAATGAGGAGGCAAAGTCCTTTTTTTTTTTTTTTTTTAATTAAA
>NW_015505980.1:558666-565069 GCF_001515645.1 Sinocyclocheilus grahami | reverse complement strand
GTCTGTTAAAACTCAATGGGCTCAGGGGAGGCGAGAGAGACTCAGACTCCCGCTGTAACTTTACCTGTTGGTGTCGCTATTGGACAATGTTTCTTCAGAAAAACGAGTGATTTATACACTTTTTAATGTTATATTTTGTAATATTGGCGTTGTTTTATTTTTGTACTACTAATTTTTTCTTATCCAATATTTTGAAGATATATACATATACAGTATATACACAATTCAATTTTTCTCTGCTTTGCACACATAAAGTTCAATAAAATTATGTTTGAAGAAAAATATTTTTTTTTGCTATGTAATATACTGTATATAATGTATTACATTATGCATGATAAATTATAAAGATTTCACAGTGATTTGATTCTGTAAAGTTTTTTTGGTTACAACATTACTGTAGTAAAACCATGTTTTACTACGTTTATACATTTGAAGACGAGCAGAGAGTATAGAATACTAGATAAAAAAATTAGCTAGCTAGAATACATGCATATTAACAGCGTAAACATGAATTAGCCATGCGACCATATAATATGATTAAATGTTAATACATTAAGTGTATCAGCAATCATACATTTCTTAGAAATATATTTTACCTAGGTGACGAGGATCACTCAGTCGCTTTGTGTCAAGCTCAAATGCAGTTACGGGGTTTTTGACCAGTGAATGTGTGCCAATGTGCATTTTGTCCGTCATTAAAATGGCGGCGTTACGTTTTCATCACCAGGGCTGCGTTCAAACCCCGACAAAAACGGTGCAAAACAGTTTTTAAACAGAAATGGTGGTGCGTTGAACACCCTGTTCTGATGACGCAAGAGTTGCAACTATGGCAGCTGAGAAGGCCATTCTTTGTGTTCTTTTTGAAGAATTTTCGGAGCCTGATGAAATCGGTATAAATACGTGTTTAACCCCTTAACTGTCACCCCCCATTTTTTAAAATAGGCATGCAGGTGCACTATCCAAACTTAAATTGTTGTAATTTATGAACACTTTGGAATACAGACATAAGGTTGGTCTTTTTTTAAAGAAGACAATCAGCAAAATTATCGCAAAAGTGGAATTCTTTCAAAAAATTTAAGTATCAAAAGGTTATAGTAGTTTAAATTTACTGTAAAGAAAATGCACTATATTAATTGTATTTTATTTTATATATAATAAATATTTTACATATCAGGTTTTACTCTAAAATTTGTATAAAATTATAGTCTTATGTCTAAATAAGTTATGTTGCAAATTTGAAGTTGATATGAAAAAAATTGAGGTTCCTGTGAGATTTTATTTAGGGTGTTATACCACAAACAGCCACCGAGTGACACCCAAACTCCATTGAATTTTTTTAAATGCATTTTTCTGTCACAAATGTCTAGATTTCTCTGTCATTTTCTCTGTCATATGAAAACCGTAGCAAAACGGTGCGCTTGAACTTGCCCCAGGTGTTTGTTGTAGCTATATGGGCGCGGCGCTCAGTTTCAAATGCATAAATTATGAGCCTTTATAGACATAGTGTTTCTTGTCTAAAGAAAACGCCGTACTTATTCAGACAACAAGATCTTTATTTACCCTTGCAGACCTAGTTCAAGTTAGTCAAGATAGAGGGGGTGGAGTTATGAGGTGTACTGACAGTTTGAGCGGATCCAACAAGATTTAGTCACAAGCTCTTTTTAATACCTTTCATTAGCTAAATAGTTGTAAAGCAGACAGACAGATGTAAAGGGTGACCAATATTATTGATTTATTGAAGGAAAAAAAAAACACCATCACCAAAAAAAGGGCACTTCGGAGTGTAAGGGCAAAAAGGGCATGTGCTCTGCACAGGTAAAAAAAGATATAGTAATAATAATAAAAATACTATATCTTAATAAAAAAAAGATATAGTAATAATAAGTAAATTATAAATGACACCAGTACATTTTAATTATGCAGGCTTAATAGATTACCATCACAGTCTTGTTGGGTTGTGACCAATGGCTGGTTGTCAGTTGTGCTATAAATTAGATTTCCTGATAAACCCAAGGCATCATTTAGAAAATACATATGCAAATGCACATGACCCATTGGAAGACTATGCTGAGAGCTGTTTTTTATGCTTACCATGGCCATGACTCTCTACCACTGCCTTCAACCTGTTGCTGATGTTTATGGCAGAATTCCTCAAGGAGAAGCCTATTTTAAGCAATGCAAAAACATTAATGAAAAATAATAACAGTTACAGTACTGCTGATTGTGTAGGCTTCATTATATGTTAACTTACTATTACCATTCTGTAGGGAAGAGAGATTCTTATTATTTATCTAATTATTTTTATTATTATTTGTCTTTTTGAATATCTGGTTTCCAGGTAGACCTGGGGTATCATACAAATAATTTAGCAATATTCAAGTTAGGCTAATTATCAATAATCAGCCCACTGACATTTGTACATTTGGTAGACATTTTTATCTGTTTATCCAGGTGGATGCTGCACACTGGTGGTGGTTGAGGAGATTCCCCCTTCTATGTAAAGCGCTTTGAGTGCCCAGAAAAAAGTGCTATAAAATGTAAGGAATTATTATTATTATTATTATTATTATTATTATTATTATCTAAAGCAACTGCATTCACCAATAACACGTATTTTATTTCACGGAATTATTGTGTTTACTAAATCCTACTCAAGACCTTTGGCATTGGTCATGCCATGCTCTACCAGCTGAGCTACAGGAATGTACCAGAATGTTCTTCCTTTAGCGTCAAGGTATTATTTCCCAATTTATAATTAAAAGACTGACTTGTCTCATTTGACTCCACTGTCTTGAGCGCTGCAAAATATTTTGCAGATGAAATAACTAGAAAAGTTTTTGAAGAAGCATGATGGCAAATCTCCACTAAGTTTTTATCAGTCCTCTGCTGGGAACCTAGACAATGTAACCTGCCTAATGTAACATTTTTCTAATGCTACTTAAAGGTTTGAAGGAAAAAAGGCTGTTACAAACCAATCAGTTCTTGTGAGACTAAACAGTGAACAGTCAGAGCCACTTCAGTCAATTCTTCTGACATTAAACTAAAGTAGGCAAACAGCGGCTATTGTCACGCTTCTCATCTTAGTTTGTGCAAAACACCTCAGCTCAAAGCCTAGCGCCATGTGTAAGGCAGCAGTCAGTCCATCAGCTGCTGAGACCGTGGATGTCTAATGGCCAGAGGGACTGAAGACGTTCTTCCTGGTCATGAAGAATTGATCTGTGAATATCACCACCACACCATTCTTTCATTATCTCGTTGTCACTTTTAGAGAGCAGCCAACTGCTGTTTCTGGAGCCGTGTCGACTCCCTGGTGTTAGAGGCAAATTCTGTTGATACATTTTCATTGAGATGTTTAGATTTTTGGTCTAAGAAGATTGAGATTGAAGCCACTGATTCATTAAAAAGACAAAATAGGCAGCAGGATAAACCATATTTTCTATTTATTTCAATCAATCAATCAATCAATCAATCAATCAATAAAGATACTCAGTGCAAAAGTGTCAATAGTATTCCCCATTGTAAATTGAGGTTTTGCTAATTGCAATTCCACACATGCTAGCATAACAAAACCTTCGGTATTTACTAGTTGCCATGTCAACACTATAAAGTGAAAAAAGTGATCGCTTAACATTTATTTAACCATAGCAAAAGCAAATTTCTGGCTGAAGTACATTTTTTATCTGATTTAAATTCCAGTTGCACAGATGGGGAATGTTGTGACAATGTGCCCCACTATTATTAAACTATGCTATTCTTTGACATTAGCAATGCAGACTAATTACTTTAATGAATTTTATTGACAAACCATGAGAAACAGGAGAATGAAGACTGAGAGTAAATGTTCAGAATTGATTATTTCAGGAAATGTAAAGCATTTTGGCTCATTTATTATTCTCCTGTTCTGTGTGTTGTGTTCATCTCTGTGTTTTTTTCTGAAATGTCTGAATGTATTTCTTCATCTGTTTCAAAAATACAACAACAGCAAATATTAAGACAAAAATATAACTTTTAAATCAACACATTTCAGTAGCATTTCTCTCTCGCTCTCTTTTTTTCTTCTTGTAAATGAAGAAATGTCGGGCCAAATCATTGATTTGTCAAGTTCTTGAATTTGACATATTAGGGATGCTCCATTTTCATGACATAAAAAACCCATCTACTTTACTTGAAAATGTGATCCGTTAAAGAATTGTACATAACAGATAGACTTGTGTTGTACATCGTTGAAATATAACAGAATACAACAAGCATATTAGTTTTAATTAGAGACCAAACTATAGTGAGCTTTTACATGAAAAATTAGTCACGTAGTCAAGTCAAGCTTCAAAACCTTTACAGATCTTTTGTTTTGGTTTGGAGGTTGTATCAAAGTCATGTGATTTCAGCAAACAAGGCTTTGTTATGCCACACTGCTGCCACTAGGGGATATTGATCTCAAAGTGAACTGATGAACCAGTGTCTACTGTAGTTTTAACTGATCTCAGGTCTATCCATGATCAGTGCTCACCTCAGGATGCCTAGTTAACCACCGGATGTAAAATATATCCATATTGTACTTTAAAACAAACATGACAAGGCCAGATTGTGGGTTTGGCAGGAAAAGAACGTCTCTAGGTTACGTATGTAACCATGGTTCCCCGAGGGAATGAGACGCTGCGTCGAAGTCGCTTTGGGAACGCCCTTGCATGACCGCGTTCTGAAGCACGTGTCAAATCAGTCCAATGGAGTAGCGAGACGTCATGAGCGGGGTGACGTAAGCACCAGAAAGTATAAAAGCGCATCCGGCAGAGCGCAAAACAGCTTCGATGAAGTAGTGCCTGGAGGGATGCAGGGAGTATGGCAAAGAGACGCAGCGTCTCGTTCCCTCGAGGAACCATGGTTACATACGTAACCTAGAGACGTTCCCCTTCAGGAACTCGAGCTGCGTCGAAGTCTCTTTGGGAACGAGAATACCCACTGCGCCATACTACCATGTCCCTGCCTGTGTGTGTATCTTGCGAGCACATCACGAAGAGAGAACTTGGGAACCTGGGGTAGATGCCAGGTCTAGGTTGTAAAACCGGACAAAAGTGTGCAGAGAGGACCAGCCTGCCGCAGCACAAATGTCCTGCAAGGCCACACCCAAGTTGAAAGCCTTGGAGGCCGCCATACTCCTGGTCGAGTGCGCTTTGACCCCCATAGGTGACGGGAGGCCAGAGGACTCGTAGGCTAGTGAGATGGCCTCGACCACCCACCTACTCATAGTCTGCTTGGTCGCCGGAGATCCTTTCTTTGGCGGACCAAAACAAACAAAAAGCTGATCTGCCTTACGCCACGGGGCAACTCTGTGTGCGTAAGCGTCCAGTGCTCGAACTGGACAGAGCAGATTAAGCCTTTCTTGGCCTACTTCCTGGAACGGAGGAGGACAGAATGCCTGAAGTACTCTGGGCCCTGGTGAAGAAGTGGGCACCTTACGGACATACCCGGCCCTCGGGTAAAGGAATGCCCTAACCATATGAACAGAGAGTGCCTGAAGATCCCCGATCCTTTTCAGTGAGGAAATAGCAAGGAGGACTGGAGTACAGTCTCAACAACCTCAGTTGAGAGACCAGATGCTAGGAGCTGTGCCCCTTCAGAGGCCATGCCCACAGCTTCCATATCTCCGGGCTGGGGTGAAGAATGGCGCCCCCGCCTGAGAGAGGAGGTCCCTCCTGATCGGAATCTACAGCGGAGAGCCATCGAGGAGGGACACCAAGTCCGAGAACCATACTCGGGCCGGCCAGAACGGGGCTACTAGCAACAGACGGACCCTATCCCGGCGTACCCTCTCCAGAATTCCCGGGAGCAGAGCGATCAGGGGGAAAAGCATACAGACGAAGCTTCGGCCACGTCTGCACCATGGCATCCAGCCCCAGTGGAGCTGGATGCGTGAGGGAGAACCAGAGCGGACAGTGTGTCGTTTCCTGCGACGCAAATAGATCCACTTCCGCCTGGCCAAATTCCCTCCAAATGAGCCTCCATCCCCCGGGCCTCAGCCCCTGTCTCGACAGGATATCTGCCCCCTGATTTAGATACCCAGGGATATAAACTGCTCTTAGAGAGAGGAGCTTCCCCTGAGCCCACAGAAAGATCTGGCGCGCCTGCTTGTACAAGGGGCGCGAATGCAGACCCCCCTGCCGATTGATGTAGGAGACCACTGATGTGTTGTCTGTGCGGACAAGCACATGATGCCCCCTTAGGTTTGGAAGGAAGTGCGTCAGAGCTCGAAACATGGCCAGCATTTCCAGGCAGTTGATGTGCCAAAAGAGATGATGGCCTTCCCACATACCCTGGGCAGAGCGGCCACTCATGACCGCTCCCCAGCCCGTGAGAGAGACATCCGTCGTTAGCGTTACGCGACGACAAGGAGCCCCTAACATCGGGC
>NW_015505980.1:556207-558222 GCF_001515645.1 Sinocyclocheilus grahami | reverse complement strand
GAGGATTGACTCGATTCGAGCAGGAGATAGACGTGCCTGCATCGAGGTTGAGGCCCACACCACGCCTAAATAAGTGGTTCTCTGTAGTGGAGAAAGAACACTCTTCTTGGCATTTAGTCTTAACCCCAGCTCTCTCATATGGGCGAGGACGACATCTCGATGCCGAGCCGCCATCTGCTCCGATTGAGCTAGTATTAACCAATCGTCGATGTAATTGAGTATGCGGATGCCCTGGAGTCGCAGAGGAGCCAGAGCAGCATCCACACACTTCGTGAAAGTGCGGGGTGAAAGTGACAGGCCGAAGGGAAGAACTCGATATTGGTATGCTTCGTCCCCCGAAAGCAAACCTTAGGAACTTCCAGTGTTGAGGGAGGATGGAAACATGGAAATAAGCGTCTTTGAGATCTATCGTAACAAACCAGTCCTCGGATTGGATTTGAGATACTATCTGCTTGATAGTGAGCATCTTGAACCGTAGCCGTTTGATAGCGCGGTTCAGAAGACGGAGATCTAAGATCGGATGCAACCACCCATCCTTCTTCGGAATGATGAAGTAATGGCTGTAGAACCCGGACACTCTCGAGAGAGGCGGAACAACTCTATGGCCCCCTTCCTCAAGAGAGTCCACTCCTTGTTCCATTACCAGAGCTTGCTCGGGGCCCAATAGTGTGGGGATGACCCCGTTGAAACGAGGCGGACGAGAACCGAACTGGATTCTGTAACCTTACTCCACAATCTGCAGGACCCATTTTGAGATATTTGGTAGAAGTTTCCACGCTACCAGAAAGGCTGGCCTCTGGTATTATTAGAGGAGCCAGTTCGGTGCCCTGAAGCGGATGACCGGCAGGGAACGACCAACCTGACAGCTGTAGCACCCTTGCTTGAGGCTCTCCCATGCCGTACCGTTGCCAGGTGGCAGCTGGGAATTTCGCTCGTCGGAGCTCACTGAGCCCTGAAGCACCGAGGTGGCAGGGGTATCAATGAACCTCCGTGAGGGCACTGAGGGAACAACCGACCTTGAGGAGGATTGGGCACCGTATACTGAGGTGTTATCCTTTCCTCCCCAGGTGGGCTGCCCTCAGGGACCTGACAATGGTAGGACCATTTAGCCGAGGTCCTCTTAGACAAAATAACGGTCCGCAGATCCGTTTTCGGTCTAGAAGACCCCGACTGAGAGCGTCGCCCGACCCCCGATCTTTCTGTGGAGGGGTGTGGGTTGCAACAGTCTGTTCTTGAGACTGGCGATATGAGGAGCTTGATGGGTTGGGCTGCCCCCGCTCAGCAGCCCCACCCCTGAGCAGGTCAGCCTGGTATGCTTGTAACACCGCCATGGTGTGCAAACATGCGCCAGCCTGACCTGCCGCTGTATAAGCTTTCCTAACCAGACTCGATGTAAGCCTAACGGGCCTTGTGGGAAGCTTCGGGGCCTTCAGGGACGATGCTGAGGATGGGGAGAGATAGCTCGCAAGCATCTGCTCCCCATAATCACGAATCACACCTCATACGCGAGGGACTGTGGTGGCGAGTCCACAGTCTCCTCTGTCTCGACACTCATCACATCCACCTCCTCGGAGGAAGATAGATGAAGCGTCTGGCTCTCTCTCTCTGGGGGGGTGGGAAGAAACCGCAATGCGGGCTTCCGAACACTGAGAGAGAGCCACGGATCTAGCGGGTGAGGACCGAGAAAAGGACGAGCCCGTCTCGGATCCCTCTGCTAAATCCACCCGCGATCACCACGACAACAGTCTGCGCTGTGCCTCGGCAACAACGGGACCGCTGCCAGCGGGATCGCGAGCCTGGCTGCTCTCATCAAACACAGCTAGGCGAGAGCAGAGAATGCGGTGTGTGCGCAGCGAGAGCAGCTCGCAGTCATGACAATCAGCTGCTCGAAAGCTGACCGTGCATGCTTCGCTCCTAAACAAACGACACACAAATCGTGTGTATCCCCCGCCGCCAGATATCGTGGGCAGGGAGAAACACAGCGTTTGTAATGCCGTTCGCTCGCCATAGACTTT
>NW_015505980.1:537078-552518 GCF_001515645.1 Sinocyclocheilus grahami | reverse complement strand
GATGCTGAGGATGGGGAGAGATAGCTCGCAAGCATCTGCTCCCCATAATCACGAATCACACCTCATACGCGAGGGACTGTGGTGGCGAGTCCACAGTCTCCTCTGTCTCGACACTCATCACCTCTACCTCCTCGGAGGAAGATAGATGAAGTGCCTGGCTCTCTCTCCGGGGGGAAGAAACCGCAGCGCGGGCTTCCGAACCCTGAGAGAGAGCCGCGGATCTAGCGGGTGAGGACCGAGAAAAGGTCGAGCCCGTCTCGGATCCCTCCGCTAAATCCACCCGCGATCCCCACGACAACAGTCTACGCTGTGCCTCTGCAACAGCGGGACCACTGCCAGCGGGATCGCGAGCCTGGCCGCTTTCATCAAACACGGCCAGGCGAGAGCGGAGCATACGCAGCGAGAGCAGCTCGCAATCATGACAATCAGCTCCTCGAAAGCTGACCGTGTATGCTCCACTCCCAAACAAATGACACACAAATCGTGCGTATCCCCCGCCGCCAGATATCGTGGGCAGGGAGGAACACAGCGTTTATAATGCCGTTCGCTCATCGTAGACTTTTTCATGATTGTTTTTTATATATGCTTGTGCGGACAGACAACAGTAAATAGACAGACACATACACAGAGCGCTACTGAAGAGCAGAAGCTGGTTTGCGCTCTGCCGGATGCGCTTTTATACTTTCTGGTGCTTACGTCACCCCACTCGTGACGTTTCGCTACTTCATTGGACTGATTTGACACGTGCTTCAGAACGCGGTCACGCAAGGGCGTTCCCAAAGCGACTTCGACGCAGCTCGAGTTCCTGAAGGGGTAACTGATAATTTGCCATTTTAAATATATTTAGAAATGAGTGGAGTAATGAGTCCATTTTTAGAACTTAGAAAACCACTTTGTGATTTGTGTATGGTTTGTGATCAGCAGCTGACATGCCATAATAACACCTCATCAATGCTGTGACACACGCACTCCAAACACCTTCATGTAGCTGACGGTTGTCAAAATCTGGTGTACTGTACATAGACCAGGTATGTATAAAATCATCTGGGCCTCTCAGTGCCAAACTTGAAGAGAAAACAACAGCAACAAGACATCAAAGCCTAAAAACTTTATATGTTATATAAATGTCATGAGTTACACAGTGTACAGTTTATTAAGTCACTTTAATTAAATTTTATTTTCAGCAAGGCAAAAGGACATTGATGAAGCTCTAGTGTACATATAAAAGATTCACAGCCATTGTCAGCAGCCTTTGTTTTATGTGAAGGACATGGTTTCTGCCAGATACAAAGTGACAAAAGAGAATGTGGTGGAGGAGATGAAAAGAGCCAAATTTGACATGTGGACATTCATGAATGTGAATGCATACCGCATACCTTGCAGTATCTTGCCAAACATCAATGAATCCAAGTTGTCTACCATTGTGCTAGAAGTTAAACTAACAGAGCTGAGCACATTAAAACAGCATAGATTGTTTGCTGGAGTCATGGGGAATAAGAGAAAGTTACGTGCCTCAAATATGACACTGTGAGCAAATATTCGTTTTCACATCATTTTGATGCAAAAACTCTAGGCTACAAGATCCACTTCTCAAAAGACTTGTGAACAAATGTTCTGTATGTGTTTTATGGCCTTATTCAAGTGATTTAATTTTTTTTTTTTCTCTAACCACACATACACATTGCTTTCTCAAAAACACAATAATGTACATACATGGTGCTCATGTATTATTGTACCCCAATTTGTGCTGATTATGGTGTTATTAGACTTTAGCCATTTATATGATTATAAGCAACTGAAAAAAGCACAAATGTCAGGGCATGTCAAAACTTCTCCAGGCCCCCAAAACACCCTTAGACCCCAGAGGGTTAATGGCTTTTTTTTGTTTTAAAAATACAATGGCTTTTAACTTGGACTCTGAGTGCTTTTGCTTTCCATGTCTTACAGGTCTTACATTAAACCATTTTACTGCAGCATTTTTGAGATATGGGACCATTTGGCACTTTAGAGGGCTATAAAGACCCCATTTCTAATAAGTAGAAAAAAACCAATAGTCAGTTTCGTCAAGGGACGTTCCATACTATATGCACACCTCATACGAAACCATTTTACTGCAGCGTTTTTGAGATATGGGACATTATTCTACTTCAGAGGCCTATAAAGACCCCATTTCTAATAAGTAGAAAAAGCTAATGGTTAATTCTTATACGGGACGTCCCATACTATACGCACACCTCATATTGAACCATTTTACTGCAGCATTTTTTAGATATGGGACTATATGGTGCTTTAGAGGGTTACAAAGACCCCATTTCAAATAAGTAGAAAAAAACCAATGGTCAGTTCCTATAAGGGACAACCCATACAATATGCACACCTCAAAAACATTTTACTGCAGCATTTTTTGAGATATGACACATTATTACACTTTAGAGGGCTATAAAGATACCATTTCTAATAAGTAGAATACATGAATGGTCAGTTCTTAAAATTCTTATACGGGATGTCCCATACTATATGCACACCTCATATCGAACCCTTTTACTGCAGCATTTTTGAGATATGGGACCATTTGGCACTTTAGAGGGCTATAAAGACCCCATTTCTAATAAGTAGAAAAAAACCAATAGTCAGTTTCGTCAAGGGACGTTCTACACAGAGCGCTACTGAAGAGCAGAAGCTGGTTTGCGCTCTGCCGGATGCGCTTTTATACTTTCTGGTGCTTACGTCACCCCACTCGTGACGTTTCGCTACTTCATTGGACTGATTTGACACGTGCTTCAGAACGCGGTCACGCAAGGGCGTTCCCAAAGCGACTTCGACGCAGCTCGAGTTCCTGAAGGGGTAACTGATAATTTGCCATTTTAAATATATTTAGAAATGAGTGGAGTAATGAGTCCATTTTTAGAACTTAGAAAACCACTTTGTGATTTGTGTATGGTTTGTGATCAGCAGCTGACATGCCATAATAACACCTCATCAATGCTGTGACACACGCACTCCAAACACCTTCATGTAGCTGACGGTTGTCAAAATCTGGTGTACTGTACATAGACCAGGTATGTATAAAATCATCTGGGCCTCTCAGTGCCAAACTTGAAGAGAAAACAACAGCAACAAGACATCAAAGCCTAAAAACTTTATATGTTATATAAATGTCATGAGTTACACAGTGTACAGTTTATTAAGTCACTTTAATTAAATTTTATTTTCAGCAAGGCAAAAGGACATTGATGAAGCTCTAGTGTACATATAAAAGATTCACAGCCATTGTCAGCAGCCTTTGTTTTATGTGAAGGACATGGTTTCTGCCAGATACAAAGTGACAAAAGAGAATGTGGTGGAGGAGATGAAAAGAGCCAAATTTGACATGTGGACATTCATGAATGTGAATGCATACCGCATACCTTGCAGTATCTTGCCAAACATCAATGAATCCAAGTTGTCTACCATTGTGCTAGAAGTTAAACTAACAGAGCTGAGCACATTAAAACAGCATAGATTGTTTGCTGGAGTCATGGGGAATAAGAGAAAGTTACGTGCCTCAAATATGACACTGTGAGCAAATATTCGTTTTCACATCATTTTGATGCAAAAACTCTAGGCTACAAGATCCACTTCTCAAAAGACTTGTGAACAAATGTTCTGTATGTGTTTTATGGCCTTATTCAAGTGATTTAATTTTTTTTTTTTCTCTAACCACACATACACATTGCTTTCTCAAAAACACAATAATGTACATACATGGTGCTCATGTATTATTGTACCCCAATTTGTGCTGATTATGGTGTTATTAGACTTTAGCCATTTATATGATTATAAGCAACTGAAAAAAGCACAAATGTCAGGGCATGTCAAAACTTCTCCAGGCCCCCAAAACACCCTTAGACCCCAGAGGGTTAATGGCTTTTTTTTGTTTTAAAAATACAATGGCTTTTAACTTGGACTCTGAGTGCTTTTGCTTTCCATGTCTTACAGGTCTTACATTAAACCATTTTACTGCAGCATTTTTGAGATATGGGACCATTTGGCACTTTAGAGGGCTATAAAGACCCCATTTCTAATAAGTAGAAAAAAACCAATAGTCAGTTTCGTCAAGGGACGTTCCATACTATATGCACACCTCATACGAAACCATTTTACTGCAGCGTTTTTGAGATATGGGACATTATTCTACTTCAGAGGCCTATAAAGACCCCATTTCTAATAAGTAGAAAAAGCTAATGGTTAATTCTTATACGGGACGTCCCATACTATACGCACACCTCATATTGAACCATTTTACTGCAGCATTTTTTAGATATGGGACTATATGGTGCTTTAGAGGGTTACAAAGACCCCATTTCAAATAAGTAGAAAAAAACCAATGGTCAGTTCCTATAAGGGACAACCCATACAATATGCACACCTCAAAAACATTTTACTGCAGCATTTTTTGAGATATGACACATTATTACACTTTAGAGGGCTATAAAGATACCATTTCTAATAAGTAGAATACATGAATGGTCAGTTCTTAAAATTCTTATACGGGATGTCCCATACTATATGCACACCTCATATCGAACCCTTTTACTGCAGCATTTTTGAGATATGGGACTATATGGTGCTTTAGAGAGCTGTAAAGACTCCATTTCTAATAAGTAGAAAAAACCAATGGTCAGTTCCTACACTAACCCAACTTTTGGGTTAAAAATGTAATGTATAAATTTAACCCAAGGGTTGGGTTAGTCCATATTTGACCCAAAGTTGGGTTGAAACAACCCAGCATTTTTTAGAGTGCATAAGGGACATCCCATACTATATGCACACCTCATATAAACACATTTTACTGCAGCATGTTTTTAGATATGACATATTATTACACTTTAGAGGGCTATAAAGATACCATTTCTAATAAGTAGAATAAATTAATGGTCATTTCTTATACGTGACGTCCCATACTATAGGCACACCTCATACAAAACCATTTTACTGCAGCATTTTTGAGATATGGGACATTATTCTACTTCAGAGGCCTATAAAGACCCTATTTCAAATATGTAGTAAAAGCTAATGCAGGACGTCCCATACTATATGCAGACTTCATATGAAACCATTTTACTGTAGCATTTTCAAGATATGACATGTTATTACACTATAGAGGGCTATAAAGACCCCATTTCTATTAAGTAGAAAAAAACAATGATCAGTTCTTATACGGGACCTCCCATACTATATGCACACCTCATATAAACACATTTTACTGCAGCATGTTTTTAGATATGACATATTATTACACTTTAGAGGGCTATAAAGATACCATTTCTAATAAGTAGAATAAATTAATGGTCATTTCTTATACGTGACGTCCCATACTATAGGCACACCTCATACAAAACCATTTTACTGCAGCATTTTTGAGATATGGGACTATATGGTGCTTTAGAGAGCTGTAAAGACTCCATTTCTAATAAGTAGAAAAAACCAATGGTCAGTTCCTACACTAACCCAACTTTTGGGTTAAAAATGTAATGTATAAATTTAACCCAAGGGTTGGGTTAGTCCATATTTGACCCAAAGTTGGGTTGAAACAACCCAGCATTTTTTAGAGTGCATAAGGGACATCCCATACTATATGCACACCTCATATAAACACATTTTACTGCAGCATGTTTTTAGATATGACATATTATTACACTTTAGAGGGCTATAAAGATACCATTTCTAATAAGTAGAATAAATTAATGGTCATTTCTTATACGTGACGTCCCATACTATAGGCACACCTCATACAAAACCATTTTACTGCAGCATTTTTGAGATATGGGACATTATTCTACTTCAGAGGCCTATAAAGACCCTATTTCAAATATGTAGTAAAAGCTAATGCAGGACGTCCCATACTATATGCAGACTTCATATGAAACCATTTTACTGTAGCATTTTCAAGATATGACATGTTATTACACTATAGAGGGCTATAAAGACCCCATTTCTATTAAGTAGAAAAAAACAATGATCAGTTCTTATACGGGACCTCCCATACTATATGCACACCTCATATCAAACCATTTTACTGTAGCATTTTCAAGACATGACACGTTATTACACTATAGAGGGCTATAAAGACCCCATTTCTATTAAGTAGAAAAAAACAATGATCAGTTCTTATACGGGACCTCCCATACTATATGCACACCTCATATCAAACCATTTTACTGTAACATTTTCAAGATATGGAACATTATTACATTTTAGAAGGCCAGAAAGACCTCATTTCTGTAAGGTAGAAGACATGAATGGTCAGTTCTAGCGGACATTTCAGATCATATGCACACTTTATATGAAGCCATTTTACTGAGGCAATTTAGAGAAATGCACCATTATTTCACTTCAGAGGCTCATAGAGAAGTGTAATCTAATAAGTCAAAAAAGGGTTGTTTTCTAAAATCTATGAGTAAATCAATGGAAAACATTCTTATGATTTTTTAGGAGCATGGAATTATTTCACATATAGAGTATAAGGTTTGGAGCTGAACTTTTAGTGAGATCTCCAGAAGCAAGAATGCGGATACGCTATGCATCGGATGCATGCTGCTCTAAACTTTCACAGAGCAAAGACTCCCTATTAGGTGTTCAGACAGTGTGTGAGGTATAGTGTGACAGTTCTGAAGTGTGTGTGACTTCATATTTGCTGATAGAGTAGGAAGTGCCTTGCATGCAAAGGCCATTATTTTTATCTATGTATTTAGAAATTACGTTTTTTTTATAAGCCTCAAAACTGGAGAAACAATGTACTGTTTTTAAGATTTTTTTTTATTTGAATGTATGCAACTTCAAACTGCCACAGTACACAGACTTCTAATTAGCTGTGCTGATAGAGTAGGAGGTACTTTGCAAGAAAAGGCCATTCTTTTTTCTACTTATTTAAAAAAACATTTCTATAGGTTGCAAAAATGAGGAAATATTAAAATGTCTTTGAGTGTTTTGTTGTGTCAAACTGCCACAGTACACAGACTTCACATTAGGTGTGCTGAAAAAGTAGAAGGAACTTGGGAAGAAATAGCCTTTTCTTTTGACTTATTTGAAATAATATTTCTATAGTTCTCAAAACTGGAGTTTCTTAGAATTTACCAAATTGCTATGGTAAAATGTCTTTATACACCGATCAGGCATAACATTATGACCACCTTCCTAATATTGTGTTGGTCCCGCTTTTGCTGCCAAAACAGCCCTGACCCATCGAGGCATGGACTCCACTAGACCCCTGAAGGTTTGTTGTGGTTTCTGGCACCAAGATGTTAGCAGCAGATCCTTTAAGTCCTGTAAGTTGCGAGGTGGGGCCTCCATGGATCGGACTTGTTTGTTCAGCACATCCCACAGATACTGGATTGGATTGAGATCTGGGAAATTTGGAGGCCAAGTCAACACCTCAAACTCGTTGTTGTGCCCCTCAAACCATTCCTGAACCATTTTTGCTTTGTTGCAGGGCGCATTATCCTGCTGAAAGAGGCCACAGCCACCAGGGAATATTGTTTCCATGAAAGGGTGTACATGGTCTGCAACAATGCTTAGGTAGGTGGTACGTGTCAAAGTAACATTTACATGGATGACAGGACCCACGGTTTCCCAGCAGAACATTGCCCAAAGCATCACACTGCCTCCGCCGGCTTGCCTTTTTTCCATAGTGCATCCTGGTGCCATGTGTTCCCCAAGTAAGCGACGCATACGCACCTGGCCATCCACGTGATGTAAAAGAAAGCATGATTCATCAGACCAGGCCACCTTCTTCCATTGCTCCATGGTCTAGTTCTGATGCTCACGTGCCCACTGTTGGTGCTTTCGGCGGTGGACAGGGGTCAGCATGGGCACCCTGACTTTTCTGCGGCTATAAAGCACCATACGCAACAAACTGCGATGCACAGTGTATTCTGACACCTTTCCATCAAAACCAGCATTAACGTCTTGAGCCATTTGAGCTACAGTAGCTCGTCTGTTGGATCGGACCACACGGGCCAGCCTTCGCTCCCCACGTGCATCAATGAGCCTTGGCCACCATGACCCTGTCGCCGGTTCACCACTTTTCCTTCCTTGGAGCACTTTTGATAGATACTGACCACTACAGACTAGGAACACTCCACAAGAGCTGCAGTTTTGGAGATGCTCTGACCTCCTCACCTGGTTGCCGCCACACACGCTTGACACCATCTGAACTAAATACGTTTATCTTGGTCTCATCAGACCACAGGACATGTATCACAATGTGGCCCTTGTCAAATCCGTAGCTTGCCCATTTTTCCTGCTTTTAACACATCAGCTTTTAGGACAAAATGTTCACTTGCTGCCTAATATATCCCACGAACTTACAGGTGCCGTGATAAAGAGAATCAGTGTTATTCACTTCACCTGTCAGTGGTCATGATGTTATTCCTGATCAGTGTATAAAGGGTGCACATAGTATAGGAGGTCCCTTATAAGAATTGTTTTTTGATTTTTTACTTAATAGAATGCTTAATTTTACAGTTGTATGAATTCCAGTAATCCATGTCCTTGGTCTGCTTGTCTTCAGCAAACTGTTTGCGGGCTTTCTTGTGCATCATCTTTAGAAGAGGCTTCCTTCTGGGATGACAGCCATGTGGACCAATTTGATGCAGTGTGCGACGTATGATGCTGAGCACGTGCACTCAACTTCTTTGGTCGACCATGGCGAGGCCTGTTCTGAGTGGAATGCTGCAGCTCAGTTCCAGGGTCTTGGCAATCTTCTTATAGCCTATGCCATCTTTATGTAGAGCAACAATTCTTTTTTTCAGATCCTCAGAGAGTTCTTTGCCATGAGGTGCCATGTTGAACTTCCAGTGACCAGTATGAGAGAGTAAGAGCGATAACACCAAATTTAACACACCTGCTCCCCATTCACACCTGAGACCTTGTAACACTAATGAATCACATGACACCGGGGAGAGAAAATGGTTAATTGGGCCCAATTTGGACATTTTCACTTAGGGGTGTACTCACTTTTGTGGCCAGCGGTTTAGACATTAATGGCTGTGTGTTGAGTTATTTTGAGGGGACAGCAAATTTACACTGTTATACAAGCTGTACACTCACTACTTTACATTGTAGCAAAGTGTCATTTCTTCAGTGTTGTCACATGCAAAGATATAATAAAATATTTACAAAAATGTGACGGGTGTACTCACTTCTGTGAGATACTGTATGTATAGAAGATGGGAAATGACTTATAAGAATCAACTTTTTTTACTTAGTAGATTACACCTCTCTATAAGCCTCTGAAGTGAAATAATGGTACATTTCTCTAAAATGCCTCAGCAAAATTCCCATTCATTACTTCTACTTGTGGTCAAAATGTGGTCTTTATAGCCCTCTAAAATGTAATATTATATATCTTTAAAATGCTGCAGCAAGCTGTTTCATATAAGGTATGTATATAGCATGGGACGTCCCATATATGAACTGATCATTGCTTTTCTTTAGTTATCGAAAATGGGGTCTTTGTTGGATGCTAAAGTGTAGTAATGACCAGAGCATGCAGCGGAGCGGAATCTTCAGAAAGGCGCTCTGCGCTCTTAAGGAAATATTACCACTCCGCTCCGCTCACATGCTCTGGTAATGACCCATATCTCGAAAACGCTGCAGTAAAATAGTTTCATATAAGGTGTGTATATGGGATGTCCCATGAACTAACTGATCATTGGTTTCCTATACTTATTAGAAATGGGATCTTTATAGCCCTCTGAAGTGCAATAGTGTGTCATATCTCAAAAATGCTGTAGTAAAATGGTTTGATATGAGGAGTGCATATAGTATGGGACGTCCAGTATAAGAACTGACCATTCATTTATTCTACTTATTAGAAATGGGGTCTTTATAGCCCTCTAAAATGTAATAATGTGTCATATCTAAAAAATGCTGCAGTACAATGGTTTCATATGAGGTCTGCATATAGTATGGGACGTCCTGTATAATAACTGACCATTAGCTTGTTCTACTTATTAGAAATGGGCTCTTTATAGGTCTCTGAGGTACAAACCCAATTCCAAAAAAGTTGGGACACTGTACAAATTGTGAGTAAAAAAGGAATGGAATAATTTACAAATCTCATAAACTTATATTTTATTCACAATAGAATATAGATAACATATCAAATGTTGAAAGTGAGACATTTTGAAATGTCATGCCAAATATTGGCTCATTTTGGATTTCATGAGAGCTACAGACAGTTGAGCAACTAGAAGCCTGTATTAGACAAGAATGGGACAACATTCCTATTCCTAAACTTGAGCAACTTGTCTCCTCAGTCCCCAGACGTTTGCAGACTGTTATAAAAAGAAGAGGGGATGCCACACAGTGGTAAACATGGCCTTGTCCCAACTTTTTTGAGATGTGTTGATGCCATGAAATTTAAAACTTATTTTTCCCTTAAAATTATAAATGTTCTCAGTTTAAACATTTGATATGTCATCTATGTTGTATTCTGAATAAAATATTGAAATTTGAAACTTCCACATCATTGCATTCTGTTTTTATTCACAATTTGTACAGTGTCCCAACTTTTTTTGAAATCGGGTTTGTAGATTAATGTCCTATATCTCAAAAACACTGTCTTTATAGCCCTATAAAGTGAAATAATGTGTCATATCTCGAAAATGCTGCAGTAAAATGGTTTCATATGAGGTGTGCATGTAGTATGGGACGTCATTCATTTCTTCTACTTGTTAGAAATGGGGTCTTTATATCCCTCTAAATCGAGTAATTTCCCATATCTCTTTTTCTACGAATCCTGCTGTGAATTCAAAGGTCGAAAAATACAGTAACCCACAACCGTCAAAACACCAATAAATCAGAATCAGAATAAGCTTTATTGCCAGGTATGTTTACACATACAAGTAATTTGTTTTCATGACAGAAGCTTCCACAGTGTAACAAAATGACAGTGACAGAAAAAAAACACAGATAATAAAAAATAAAAATAAATAAAAAATAAATAGAACAAGTAAATAAGAAATAAAAATATACAAATCGACAATTGTATGTACAGGTATATAACAATAGACAGTTGTATGTACAGGTATATTATGTGCAAATTGAAATGTAGACTGAGTATGTGTGTTAGATAAATAAGTGTATGAGTGAATAAATAGTGTATGTTCCACAGTTATTGTCAAGTGTTCATGAGATGGATTGCCTGAGGGAAGAAACTGTTCCTGTGTCTGGCCGTTCTGGTTCTCAGTGCTCTGTAGCGTCGACCAGATGACAACAGTTCAAAGAGGGAGTGAGAGATAGTGGTGCCCAGGAACCTGAATGACTCCACTGCAGTCACAGTGCTGTCCATAATGGCGAGTGGAGGGAGAGCAGGGGGGTTCCTCCTGAAGTCCACGAACAGGTCTGTCTAGATGTGTCTGCTTCATTAGTCCATCTTTTTACAGTCCTTAATACAGGTTTAGCTGATTTCAGTTTCTACCTGTAGGTCCTATAAGATGAATCAAACAGTGATCAGAGAGTCCTATAGCTCCTCGTGGAACAGAGTGATATGCAGTCTTTATTGTGGTGTAACAGTGATCCAATATATTACTGTCTCTGGTGGGACATGTGATGTGCTGTCTGTATTTTGGCAGTTCACGGGAGAGATTAGCTTTATTAAAGTCCCCGAGAATGATTAAAACAGAGTCCGGGTGTTGTTGTTCTGTCACTGTGATCTGATCAGCTAGTTGTTGTAAAGCGGAGCTCACGTGCGCTTACGGAGGAATGTAAACACTGACGAGAATGAGCGAGCAAAACTCCCGCAGCGAGTAGAGTTGTAAGGCTTACAGTTAATGAAGAGCACTTCTAGATCTGAACAGCACATCTTCTTTAACATAGTTACATCTGTACACCACCTCTCATTGATGTAAAAGCATGTCCCGCCGCCGCGTGATTTCCCCGTTGATTCTGCGTCGCGATCCGCTCTGAACAGCTGAAAGCCGGGGAGACTCAACGCGCTGTCCAGAATGGCGTCTTTCAGCCAGGTTTCCGTGAAACACAGAGCAGCAGAGTTTGAAAAATCCTTATTTGTCCGGGAGAGCAGAAGGAGTTTGTCCATTTTTTTGGGTAGAGAGCGGAGGTTTGCCAGATGGATGCTAGCCAATGGCGTCCTGAATCCACGCTGCCTGAGCTTCACAAGCGCGCCGGCTCGCTTCCCCCGTCTGCGCGTCCTGAAGCGTCTGAACAGCATAGCTGCTCCCCTGACTACAATGTCCAGCAAAACATCAGAATAATCGAAAACCAGTGAAATATCGGGTGGTGTGTACTGCCAAATGTCCAGCAATTCGTCTCTGGTGAAACTGATTGCAGGGATATAACTAAAGACAGGACAAACTAACAAAAACATAAAAACAACTGCGGAGCACGCCACGGAGGCAGCCATCATCGTCGGCGCCATCTTACAACTATCACGCATATAACACGCATATTAAAGCAGAAGTACAAAAAAGAAATCGAGAAATGTCTTGTTATAGCCTATCATATCTCAATTCTGGGCATCTAAATGAAAAGTGCTCTGAAAGTGCGTTCTCTCTGTGTGTTCCTGCAATTACCGTAATCATGGCAATACACACAATTTTAATTGCGGCTGGCTTGACTGTGTTTTTCTGAACCGCGGCTGTTTTACTGACAGCGAGGAGTGCTATAGGTGCACAATAATTAATCCTTAAACTAAAATGCAGATCTTATGTTATGAGAAAATATTTTTAGCGAGAACAATGATCAATGATGCGTACTTACACTGTGTCTACACCGGATGTGACAGTTGCTGCGCCGCAACAGCTAAAGTCTGTCTACACTGGATGCGACAAAGCGAGCATTGAAAATCATTTGAAATTTGTGTCAATACATCATAAATAGAATGCAGCAGCAGTTTTCTGTCGGGGATTTGTCGTGTCGCGCCGCATCCAGTGTAGACAGCATTACTGATTATAATGAGATTTATAGTGTTTTGTCATGCCGCGCCACTCGCGTCCGGTGCAGACATGGTGTTACTTCGATATTATGGCAGACACTACTGGACTCAGTGGTTAAAATGGTCTCCCTGATCTCCATACAGCAAAGAGGAAAAGAGTTAAAACAAGTCCTTTCCAAACTCAAATCTCCCTCTCAGCCATCAAACTAAACGCAAATCAGGCGTCTCTTTCAGAAACCTACATGGGTTCTGATTGATCTGTCATTCAGTGCTTTCTTTAAGCTTCCTGCGATCATCTGCCCTAATAGCAGCGACATTAAAACATTCTTAATTATCAGAAACATGCAGGAAATATGTCATTTAAGTTGTCAAGTGGTCAAGTGCAAAGCCGCAAGTGTGGGTATTTGGGCAAGGCATCTAATGGCTAATATTGTCCACAACACGCATAAAAAGTGTTAAAAAACTACAAACATGGCAGATATATGCGACAGACGGACAGGTAGAGAAAGGGATTTGAGTGATAAATAATCAATGTCTAACGTGATGAAAAATATTAATTTATAATCCATGCTATATTTCACCTGCAGCAACACTGTGAACTTTTATAATGATACGTTTGGTCATTAACTTTTAAATGCATCATTAAACACATTCAATTAAAGTTGAATTCAATTCAATTCAAGTTTCATTCAGAATCATTAAACACATGAGCTGAGTTCTCAGCATGATAGATCCGCGACTAGCAGATGAACGTGCCTCTTCATTTCTCTCCAATACGGTAGGAAATCAAATTAAACGAAATGTGGATGATGTTAACTGTGACAAGATGATTGACAGGGAAGTTTAAACAGTGACAGAATGCACGTAACTAAGCAACAGAGCGTCCGTTAAAGAAGCAGCTATGACGAAGTAGTATGTCCCAAAGCTTGCCTCCTATTCTTCTACATACTCAAAGGTATGTACTTTTTCTTCACAAAAAGAGAACATACTTTTAGGGCATATTATAAGTAGGCGAATTGGGATGCAGAGCGCGTATCAAAATGTCAAAGTCACGTGATTTCAGTAAGCGAGGCTTCGTTACGTCATAACCGTTTTGCCCACTGAAGGCTCGTCAGTAGATCATGCTCTGATAGCGTTGAAGTGAACTAACCCTGAAACAGAACCTACTCCGGAGCAGGTTATCTTCAGAGAGCAAGTTGCTATGGCTACTTACATACCCTGAAAGTTACCTCCGATGTTGGAACTGAAAGCTGAGGTTATCCGCTCGCTTATCCTCAAACATACCTGGGTATGTCACATAACCTGCTTTTTGGAATACCCCCCTGGCCTGTTTAGGCTCAAAACAAGTCCTGCAAATTAATAATAATTATTTTAAAACATATATTATACAGACACTTCATATTTAATGGTATTTCATTATTTTGATTGCATTAATATATATTATACCAGGGCCGCTGCTGGCCTAAGCAGAATTGTATTGTTGTGCCCCCTTCCCAAAATATTATGGAAGTTAAAAAAAAGCACACCTACTATAGGGATCAAAATAGAACTTTAATCAAATATAAAAGTAACTAACTAAATTGTATTATTTACAAATTACAATTGTAGCTAGACAGTTGCCTATGGCTATGATTTTACTAATACTGTTGTCTGATTTTATAGCCAAGCATTCAGAAATCACAGAAAAGAAAATTAAACAATTTTACTTCGATAAAACCAAGGATTAGTTTTTGTAAGGGTTGTGATGTCCACATGTTTTTGTTGAAGAAATTATAGAGGCTAGCATTTCTATCACAAAAAGGTGGCCAAACATGTAAGATTAAGTGGATATTTGAATTAAATGTTTGGATTTGATCATCCTGCAAGTGTTACAACAGCAATTACCAGGCTTATGGCACCCTTTATAGGCATTTGTAATAATATGTGATGTACATAAATTGTTTATTTTGTAGGCTATTACATTATGTATTTTAACAGTTGTAATATTTTACTTAGTTGTAAGGGAATTAATGATTATTACCACATTCTGGGGAAGCCCTCGTTGGGTTGGTCGATTCCTTGATGACACAGAGGCTTGAGCAGTTCTGTTAAAGTCTGAGTTTGAAAGACTTTCAAGTTCTCTGAAGATCGCGAAGTCTCACTGAAGTTTCTGAGTTCTTAGATGGTCTTGCTATGCGGTGGTATGGCGTGGCGCTTTTTTCGCGCTCACCAAGGTGAAAACCAACGTTCTTTTGCGTGAGAGTGCGAGCCCAGCGGAAGACTAAGCCAGAGGGCTTTGTTAAAACTTAACTGAATGCTGATATCAGTGTCTGCTCATATTTAAGAAATCCCTACACAGTGTTATTCAAAGAAACCATACGATTATTCTTAATCATTATTGCCTCATTGTTTTTATAAAATGCATTTTATGTCATTTTAAAGGTTGTTTCTCGCTTAGGTCTGTTTTTTTTACCACAAAAATATTATCTGAATACTTCGTAAATTATTATTTGAAGCGATTTGA
>NW_015505980.1:518354-537063 GCF_001515645.1 Sinocyclocheilus grahami | reverse complement strand
GCCGTTTTCCTCACGCATCCATCGGTTTCAGCATACCAGTTATGCGAACATCAAGGCGATTCGCGAAAACGGCTATGAGAGAATGTCCCCTGTAGAAGAGACGCTAGCCAGCTATCTCTCTAGGGGTGAGACATCGTCTCTCAAAACTCCCTCCTTGCCATCCGTGCCCCTTCAGACTACATCTCGCTTGAATGGCAGGGCATATGGCAGCAGCAGGTCAGGCTGTTGCTTCGCTGCACACGATGGCGGTGCTCCAGGCATACCAGGCTGACCTGCTGAAAGACCTGGATAAAAGCGAGGGCCTTTCTCCTGATGAGATGGCTGAGTTGTGCCGCACCACGGATCATGCTCTCCGTGCTACTAAACAGGCTGCCTCTGCCATGGGCAGATCTTTGGCGGCAATGGTAGTGACGGAGAGGCATCTGTGGGTAAACCTGGCAGACATCGTAGAGTTGGTTCTTAGTGCTCGCCATGGTTCTGGCTTGCACTCCCCTCAGCATGGTGGCGTGGGTATATCATTCCCCATAGCAACCCCTAGAGGACGCAGTTCGAAGTTCCCATGAAAGGGAACGTCTCAGGTTACTTATGTAACCATGGTTCCCTGAGTAGGGAACGAGACACTGCGTCCTCTAGGTTTCTTGCCATGCTGTGGACACAAGCTTCAGACAAAGAAGTGAATGACGTGTGCTCCCGGCGCCTATTTATACTATAGTCGCACCGGTAGTGACGTCATGGCTGTCGCCGGTCAACGAGTTGGTGTTTTTTCAATGTATGCTTCAGGCACGGGTCACGACGAGGCGTTCCCCATAGCGACCCCTAGAGGACGCAGTGTCTCGTTCCCTACTCAGGGAACCATGGTTACATAAGAAACCTGAGACGTTACCACTGCTACAAGAACCATGTTTTTTTTTTTCGTTGTAAAATTATGGTTCATTTTCGTAAGGGAACATGGAAACTCTGAGTGAATATTAAGGCAGATGCGGTGGTGATATTATTACCGACATTAAAACACGTTATTAACGTCAACATCCAAAAAAGTTTCACAGGATTATGAATGTACCTAAAAGTTATGCACGTGTGCTTCGCCTGTCTACTGCGTTCACCTTAATAATTATGTTAATATATGTTTGTATTTATTTTTTTATTTATGTACTGTAATGTATATGTTAATATTAATATTGAACGAAAGGTTTTTTTTTTTTGAGCAACTGCGTACTCTGCGTATAGGGAGCGGTGGTACTGTATTATACTTTCAAGAAAGCATTTGCATTGGGTTTGTGAAAAGCAGTTTTTATGCATGTTTTAGCCTGAGCCTTTGTTGCATTTACATAGTTTTGACCAGCAGGAGTCACAGCATGTGGTGTTTCGAGCGCTTCGAAACATTGAATCATTTTGCGAAGCAATTGGTTCAATTGAGTCAAAGCTTTGAAAAGGTTCGTTTCTCCCATCACTAGCTGGAGGTTAATTATTGACATTAACGAGCTCAATGAATTCCTCCAATTAAGAATGTTTAAATATCGCTGCCATCTGTGCAGCTGATTGGGAGTGGCTGTAGAGCAGTGAAGAGTCGTAGGCTTGGTGAATTGCTGCAGGTTTTCTGAAAGAGGCATTTGATTTGGTTGTAGTCTTGGGTGATCACACTTCATGGCTATGAAGGAGTTTTGTGTTTGGAAAGGGCTCATTTTAGTCCTTTTTCTCTTTGCTGTTGATGGACAGACATCAGGACCGTGAGTAAATGTGTGAAAAGTGGAAAAATAAAATGTCCCTCTTTCTGTTTTAACATGATTCCTCAAAGTTTGTTTTTAGTCCCTATATTATGGAAACTACCTCTGATTATACACCTGCATGAATGTGTGCTAATCTGACTTATGATTTTTATTTTCTAATACTAGAGGTCTGTCTGATGTTTCCACAGATCCTTCTTGGTGACGTTTTCTGCAGTGATCGAGTCCTGCTCTGATGCCAAATTGTGTGCAAGTCTTTTAAAACCCAATGAGAGTCTTACAATGACCATCTTTCTGGTTGATGACAAAAACCTGACAACACTGCTTGTGCAGCAGACGTCTTCAACAGCGTTTCACCGCTGTTTTAGTTTCCAGGTCTGTTACTGTGTGGCACATGTGGAGCTCTTAAATTTTTTTCCCTTCCTCCCCCTTGTATTAACCATGTGTTTCTCTACAGGCTCCTGAAGTAGATAGAGAATTAGTGCAGAAACTGAGGGTGGTACTTCAAGGGAGGTTCTTCAAAATGACCGAAGAGCGCAAAGTCATGTTCAGACGTTACCTGCCTTTGACCTTCATCCAAACAGACAAACCCATCTACAATCCGGGACAAACGGGTGAGATACAAATGAACCTTGTATGAGTTAGAAGTGATCAGAACGTGTAGTGGTCTTTCAACATGTTCAAATGCATTAGTAATGTATGAGTTGTTTCCCTTCTGCAGTGAACTTCAGGGCTGTGACCATGGATCCTAAATTTGTTCCTCTTGATCAAATGGTAAAGCCTGATCTGCTAGTCTTCTGGGTGTTTTTTTTTTTAAAAATTTTTAAATGCCTAATGTTACTGTTTGTCTTTACAGTACAGTCTAGTGGTGGTGGAGGTGAGAACTTGTTCTGGACCAAGTCTTTGGAATGATACAACACTGGTTTACCTCTGCATGTTCTTGGTGTTTTTACTTTAGGCTTGCAATTTCTTATTCCAAGTTTTTCCCTCCAATTAGGACCTTCTTAATAACCAGATTGGTCAGTGGACAAATGTTTCCTCAACGGGGTGGATATTGGAGCTTTCTCACCAGTTAAACCCTGAGGCTCAGGTCGGGATGTACACACTGAGGGCTTTTATTGATGACCGGATGATCTCACGGGTTTTTGAAGTGAAAAAGTATGGTAAGTCACCACATATGATGAGCAATGGTTAGTTTTGATGACTGCGGTCCTAATTTAAAGCCTTTGTTTCTGGTTTAGTTTTACCCAAGTTTGATGTCATCTTGACTGCACCAACGACGTATAGTGTGGCAGATGTGGGACTGAAAGTTGAGGCTTGTGCCAAGTAAGAGTAACCTAATTTTCTTGACTTGTCTTTTGGTTTGTGTTCTTGATCCTTAATGTTTTCCCAGATACACATATGGGCAACCTGTACCTGGTCAAGCATTGGTGGAAGTGTGCCGTGAGCTGTTCCCGTACATTGTGGTACCTGGCCTGTCTCGTGTGTGTCTTATCAAAACTGTTATGGTATGTGACTGTTGTACAGAGCAGGATTTTTTTTTCTTCTGCATGTTTACATTTTAAATCTGATTGTCTTTGTTCTGCTACCAGTTGAACATCACGGGTTGTGCTTCCCTTACCATCAGTATGTCTGAGTTTTTTGGCACCAAATTTGAAGATGACCTGCGAAATGAATTTCTTGTTAATGTGAACGTCACTGAGGAGGGAACAGGTGAGCTGCTGGCTGATTGGAACCAGTGGCTTGTTTTCATTTGGTGCCTTTATATTTGTGGCATTTGTTTCCTCCCAGATGTAATGATGTCAAAATCCACAACCGTGTACATTACGTTTCAAGTTGGCATGGTCTCGTTTTTGGACCTCCCAGAGTTCTTTAACTATGGATCAGTGATGAACGGAAAGGTGAGTAAAGGTTCATCTCTTAGACTGTTCTCATTGGTTTCTTTTCATAACCTTTATTTTTCCCAACAGATCTCCGCATCTTATTTCAATGGGACTCCAATTGCACGCAAGGCAGTCTATCTCCTGGATGGTGGCCAATGGCACAGACTGCTGCTGAATCTGACTACAAACATGAATGGACTGGCCGCTTTCTCCCTGAACACTGCTGATTTCCCTAAAGCTGATCTGAATCTGTTGGTATGATTTGACTAAATCCTTGTGTGGTTTATTTATTTATTTTAGATGACTTCTCGCAAAAACAATTCTCTTAATTTGTTCCTCAGGCAAGTGCAACTTCACAGCATTTTTATGGTTATAAATCGCCCTACTTCAGACCCCAGAGCCATACTGTGCCGCTTTTCCAAACTGCTACTCCCAACAACCCAATGTTTAGTATACTGACTATAGAGAAGCTTGAGCAGCCACTGAAATGTGGTGCCAAGTATCCAGTGACAATCCAGTATTCTTTTGTTGGAGAAACTGGTGACTACAGTGCTGACATCATCTATATGGTGAGTGGATGCTGGTTGATCCTTTTTTTTGGGGGGGGCACCTTTTAAATGCACCAGTCTATCTTTGTTTTCTGTCAGGTCTTGTCCAGAGGGGTGATTGTTCTGCATGGATTTCAGAAGGTCCAAGTGAGGGCTTTAAATGCACTAAGTGGCACAGTGTCATTTGAGCTGTCTGTCAGTCCTGATATGGCTCCAGTAGTGCAGATTCTGGCCTTCTGTGTTCTGCCCAGTGAGAACGTAGTTGCTGCTAGTGCAGATTTTCACACTGAAATGTGTTTCCAAAACCGGGTATGTGGTAATCTAGCACTTTGTGGGATGTGGCAACATGTCCTTCAGCTTGAGCTTGTTCTCGTTCCAGGTGTCTCTGCAGTTTTCTCCACCTACGGCTGTTCCTAGTGAGGGAAATGTTTTGACAGTCTCTGCTCAAGCAGGATCCCTGTGTGGCCTCAGCGCTGTTGATCAGAGCGTCCGGATCATGGCGCCAAGAAGACGTTTGAGCACTGAAGCGGTATCCATGTGCAGTTCAATAAGTTCTTGTTGGAGTTGATTTGACATCAAGGTTATTCTTTAGAATGAGTTCTGCAAACTAGAGCAACTCATTGGTTGGCTTCAAGATCTGTGACTTCCTCTTAAATCGCTTAATGAGGTGTTTTTGACATGGCATTTCTCCCCCCCCCCCCCATGGTTTAGGTGTTCAACTTGCTCCCAGTTAAACCACGGTCGTATTATCCATTTCCTGTTCAGGATGAACAGGAGTGCCTGAATGTTCGACCCCGTCGAGCTGTTCCTACAAATGATGCTTACAAAGTTTTCAAGGTTGGATGTTTGCAGTTTAGTGGCTGAATACTGATTGACTTTTCAAATGCATCTTTTGCTTTGCTTTGACAGAGTGTGGGGATGAAGGTCACAACAAATCTCGCTGTCCAAGAACCTAACTGCCTGACGTACAAAGGCCGCCTGTATTACTATAGCAACTTCCATCACGGTATGTCTTAGGTTCTTGATCTAAATACCTGTACTTTTTAAAGGTTTGCTGGGAAATGGACTGGGTTTTTTTTTTTTTTTTTAAAGTGGAAGTCCAGTAGCACAACTATTGCTTAAATGGTGGTTTTCTTCCAGACTTGTTGCATCCAAATGCAAGTTGTGCTAAACCTGCTTGGTCTAATGGGATGCACCGACATCAAAATTATGCACTTGTCTGAAAACCAAAACCGCTTTTGTATTTTTAAATGTATAGTAATTGAGACTTTCATTAATGAGACGGTTTTAAAAAGCAATGGAAATAACCACACTTATTGGAAGTAACAACTGGGCCAAAGATATTTTAAAGGTGTGCTCATTCAAAAAGTTGTTCAATCCTCGGTGTGCTGATTTTAGCAGGTCTCGTGTTGCAAGTTCAATGATGCCGGTAGTGACTTCTGTCTGGCCAATCGGTAATCTGCAGGGTTTACAGCAGTCTGATTTGTCTTGTGCCTATAATGAATGGACAACCTCAATTGTCGCAGTCCGGGTATTAATGGGGGGGGGGGTGTTCCTCTAGCCCATTCAATGGGCGCTGGAAGCGGCATTGGCATGGGCACTGGAAGCGGCATTGGCGTGGGCGCTGGAAGCGGCATGGACGCTGGAAGCGGCGGGGGTGGTGGAGGCGATGGCAGCAGCTCCTCTTTTGAGGTGACCGTCAGGACTTACTTTCCAGAAACATGGCTCTGGCAGCTTGCTCAAGTGGGGTAAGTGAATCTCTCGTTTCAGCAAATTGACTCATCTAAGGCCCCGTCCACACGAACATGGGTTTTCAAAACTGCAGCTTTTTCTATGCGGTTTGGCCATTTTATCCACACAAATGTGGTATCGGGGCACTGAAACGGAACCTTAAACTACTGCCAAGGTGAAGATTTTCTGAACTCTGGTTTCACTGGCTACACAACATTGCAACTGGAGATTTTTGGCTTGTGACATTGGAGCACTTATTTCCTTTGTTTACATGAGGCAAGTCTGCAATTGGCCAATGTGGCTTTACGGTTAGGTTTATATTGCCACTTGTTGGTTTGGCATGCTCGTGACTGCTTCATAGTATTTGCATTCTCATATGGTGTTTTAAAAATTTAAAAATACCCATGTATGTGGACTAGGCCTGAAGCAGGTGTCCAACTCGGTTCCTGGAGGGCCACAGGCCTGACGAGTGTTTCCAACATGCATGCCATGTAGTTTTCAAATAACCCTGAATTAGAAACTTGCTTGGATTGATGGGACTGATGGATTTCAGTCCCACTCCCGCAAAATTCTGTCCTGCGCCCGCCCACTCCCGCAGAAATGGATCTTATCTGCTCCCGCCCGTGTCATTCATGTTTTGTCCCACTCCCGCCCGCATAAAAGTAATCTCTATAGATTCAGTACATTGAAGAAATTTACATAAAATGGTTCTGTAATATCTCAAGCGCCAACATACCAGCATAAACGCTCCCGATAATTTATTTAGGGTAAGCATCAACATTCACAAACCACTGTTATTTTTAACAAAAGCAAGTATGTGCTGCTGCGTGCATGGTTTGGCATGGCATAATGAGAGCAGCGCGCTTCATCACTAAAAGCTGATGTCTCAGTTAATCGGTCTCATAAAGCTGTTATCACATTAAATATGCACGATGAATCTCTCACCGTGTCTACACCATGTTAAAATGAGAGGATTTGTGAGCACGCAGTTTCAGCACTGCAGGGAGTAGATTCTAACTTGATCACCTCTGATTGGCCATTGCGTTCCAGAAATCAACAGCTGAGTCTGTGATTGGCTACATTGCGCAACCTTTTAAACGAGTGTTATAAATGGAAACTAGCTTGCGCTTGTCAATCATTTCAATGTTAATAGTTATTTTTGCTTTTGTGCAACAAATAACAATTTGTGTTAAATGCTTTTAGCTAATTTCTATTTTGCGGGAGTCCCACAAATTTTATTCTCCGCCACACACACGAGTCTCTTCCCGCCTGCACCTGCACTCGCCCATCAAGAGTTGTCCCGCGCCGCACCCTGTTACGTTGGGTCCCGCGGTCCTCCAGCGGGAGTGCAGGCCTCTACCCTGAAGTACTTGATTAGCTGGATCAGGTGTTTGGAGTTGAATATGAACTCTGCTGGGCTGTGGTCCTCCAGGAACTGAGTTTGACATCACTGATCTAAAGCCACTTGGCCTCAATTTGTTTATTTCTCCTGCCCCCTCATTTGTCTTCCGGTGTCCTTGTTTCTTCAGAAACTCTGGATCCACACGAATTACTCTGAAGGTTCCTGACTCAATCACCACATGGGAGACTGAGGCGTTCTGCTTGTCCTCCAGAGGTTTCGGTTTGGCTCCTCCTGTTCAGCTGATGGTCTTCCAACCTTTCTTCCTGGAGCTCTCCCTGCCTTACTCCATCATCCGTGGAGAGTCTTTTGAGCTGAAGGCCACCGTCTTCAACTATCTGTCCAAGTGCATCATGGTCTGGATTCATATTTATTAGTGTAATGGGTGTTTGTGTAATATCTAATTCTGTTAGAGGTGTGCAAGCTGATAGTGTCACCTTGCTTTGAGCTTTCACAGTAAGCTGTAGCCTATTGTGACTGTTAGAATTAGCAATGTAAAATACAGGGCCACCTTGCATGAGTTTTGTATTCTATCAAAATTAAGCAATATCTCGTGGAAGAATGATTTCAGTGAGTCTTTATTTCGGTCACTGTTATCAACTGACCACCACTAAATATGGAAAACTTCAGTAGACAGCCGTCCCTGACAGGCCTAAACCAGCCAAGTTACTAGTGCAAAAACTCCATCCCAGAAAATGAAGCATGTCAATATCACACACCCTAAATGGATCAGTAGGGGAAAATAGTCTTGTCTTTACTCAATGTGCACTAATGTAATTCATTGGCAGGTTAAAGTGACTCCAGCTTCTTCCTTGGACTTCAGTCTTAAACCTTTCAATGAGCCGTATTCATCCTGTGTCTGTGCCAATGGGAGAAAGACCTTTAAATGGATTTTCTCGGCTTCTGTTCTCGGTCTGTTTTGCTCTGTCCGTTTCTAAATTGAGGCGTATGAGTTGTTGCTCACTTCCTGTCTGTACTATAGGATCTGTAAATGTGACTGTCAGTGCTCAGGCTGAACAATCCCAGGTTCGATGTGGCTCTGAAGTTGTGACTGTGCCGGTGAGAGGACGCATTGACGTAGTTACTCAAAGTCTTCTTGTTCTGGTAAGTGTTAACCAGCTTTCTGGAGTTTGCTCATGATGCTTTACTGATGTGGTGTTTTATTGCTTTTTATAGCCTGAGGGAGTTGAAAGGATCTTCACCCAGAGTTGGTTATTGTGTCCAAAGGGTTTGTTTGCACTGACTTTCTAAATGCGTTCTCCCTGTACCAGTAAACTGTGACCTAGCACTCTGTGCTGTTCTGTTTGGTCCACAGGAAGTGTCCTTTCAGAAGACTCGTCTCTAACGTTTCCAACAAATGTGATCCAGGGATCAACCAAATGCTCGGTTTCAGTCCTTGGTAAAGCATTTCATTAAGGGGAAATGGACACTGACGTTCAGCTAAATAACTTTGGTTTCTGATGGCTTTTTGGTTTGACCTTGTTTTCTTCCTCTTAGGGGACATAATGGGTCGTGCACTAAAGAATCTTAAGGACTTGCTACAGATGCCATCTGGCTGTGGAGAACAAAATCTGATCGTTCTTGCTCCCAATATTTACGTCCTACAGTACCTGGAGGTCACTGCGCAGCTCACCCCAACCATCCGACAGACTGCCATTGGTTACCTTCAGAGCGGTACAGATTGCCAAATCCTACAAGTCCAGCTCATTGGAGTGAATCTTGACCAAGGTTTTTTTTTTTTTTTTTTTTAAACAGGATACCAAGGACAACTGAACTACAGACACAGTGATGGTTCATACAGCACGTTTGGTTATGGTGCATCCAATACATGGTGTGTTTTCATGCTGTTCTTGTATTGTGCATTGTTGAATTGGGTTGTAATGAGACTTTTCATGACCAGGTTGACTGCCTTCGTCATGAGGTCTTTTGGCCTAGCAAGGAGTTTCATCTTCATTGATCCCAGTATCCTCCAGAGTGCAAAGGATTGGTTGATCAGCAAGCAGGGTTCAGATGGCTGTTTCATGCAACAGGGAACTCTGTACCACAATGCCATGAAGGTGCATGTTTCTTTAAATGTGCCATAATGAGTCAGACCTCTGATCATCGTCATTATGCTGCTCCGTTTTAGGGTGGTGTTGGTGATAATGTGACCATGACGGGCTACGTTGTTGCATCGCTGCTTGAACTAGATGTCCTTGTCACGGTAAAAACATACCTACCAGTAGTTATACAAGCTCCTTGAAGATGATCTTCTGGTTATGTAGTCTAAAATTTGCTTTGCTTTCAGGATCCCATCATTACCAATGCTCTGTCTTGCTTGAGGCCTGTCGTTGGGAATGTGGGAAACACTTATGCCACGGCTCTGCTTGCCTACACCTTCAGTCTGGCTGGAGAGACCAGCACTCGAGCACAGCTTTTAAATGCCTTGGACAATGTTGCCATTTCTGAAGGTGAGATTCACTAGTCTCTTGTTTGAGATGTTGTTCAGGGTCGTTGGCATCAACTTTCTGTACTCGGTCTTGTCCTAAGGCAATGAGCTCCACTGGTCTCAGACTTCATCTGGTGATACTCTGGCGGTGGAGATCAGCTCATATGTGCTGCTGGCTGTTCTCTCTGTACAGCCTCTCACGACCGCTGATCTGGGCTATGCTAACCGCATTGTCAACTGGCTTGTGACCCAGCAGAATCCTTATGGAGGCTTTTCGTCCACCCAGGTGACTGACTACCAAACATGAGCACAGACCGCCTATCTGAGTGACGTTTTTAATCTGGTGCTTATTTTTAGGACACTGTCGTGGCTCTTCATGCTCTGTCTCTGCTCGCCGCTCAAGTGTTCAGCCTGGAGGGCTCTAACACAGTTACTGTACAGTCATCGTCTGTAGCAGGAGAGCTTTATAATTTCAATGTGAATCGGGACAACCGGCTGCTATATCAGGAGAAGCCGCTGAAGAATGTTCCTGGCAGATATAGTGTTAGAGCGAAGGGGTCCACCTGTGTGTCTGTGCAGGTCTGTACCTTCACCTGCTTAACTTCTACCTCTATGCTTGTCCCAGTTCTCCTTGTCATGTTTAGTTTTGTACTCCCAGGTTGCCTGTTTCTACAACATCCCGACACCCATTAAAGCTTCCAGAACACTTAGCGTTGAAGTGAAGGTGGCAAGAGACTGCAAAGTGCGTGGAGCCGATCTCATGTTGAACGTCACTGTGAAGTAAGAACCGCTTTGACCTGGTTCTGTTTGAACCTGAACGCATCTTTACACCGCTGAGCTAAGGCTGCTCTGTGCCTGCTCAATTCTGTGACTGTCACATGAAAGCCAGTCTGAATGTAGTTCTGTCCCACCTGTGCCCATAATATCAAAGCATACAATTGGAATTTCTGCACAATGCTGCTCCGAAGTGATATAATGGCATTTAAGCCATTTTTGTAGATGCACCCAAATGCTAGTTTATTTTTATTTCTTTAACTCCCATTTTAGGTACAATGGTGCAAAACCAACTACTAACATGGTTATAGTGAACATTAAACTCCTGTCGGGTTTCACAGCAGACACGGCCCTGGTTTGTATGTTTTAAGATGACTTGTTTGTAAAGTCCCAAGATGCCTGAAGCCGCTTCAGATGTTAATGAACTTTTCCTCTCAGATTGGATCCCCACCAGATTCATTTGCTCCACTAGTGCAGCGGGTTGATTCTGGAAATGACCATGTGCTTGTGTATCTGAAAGAGGTGAGATGTGCACTGGTTATGTTCTATCTGCCCCCTTCATGTGTGCTGTATGTGCTTTATGTACTTCTCTTCATCCCTTCCATCTCGTAGGTTCCCAAGGGCATCCCCATGACCTACAGGCTACAACTGAAACCGGTTCTTGCAGTGCAGAATTTTAAGCCAGCGGTCGTTGAGGTTTATGACTACTATCAGCCAAGTATGTATTCAGTGGCTCGTGCTTTTGGCTGAATTCCCTGTAGAACATGCATGTCAAACTAACTTCCTGTTCCTTTCACTTTCAGGTGATGTGTTTGAGACCACATATATGCCCCCCTGTCCATGATAGTTTCGTTTCTGGCTATAGGATGCATGAATAACTTAAATTAGTTTTTTTTTTTTTTTTTTTTTTTTGAGAAAATCTGACATGTTGAGGCTGGACATCTCAAACTTGCACTGTTCAAAAGTTTGTTTTAGCCCTGTGATCTGGGTTTCTTACATGGTTAACCGACTGGGGTCGACAAAGGTGCCGTCTGGGAACACTTGTATGTTTCCCAGATGACAGAATAACTTCATGCTTTGTCACCTTTGATTGGACCCAAGTAATTCATCACTTGAATCTGTGAAGGGTCTACTTTTATTGGTGTATACTCGCCATATCAAACTGATCTTGTAAAATAAAGAAAACAAATGGTGCACTCAGTCTTCACGGTCTCCATGGAGTGCTTTTCGAAACGCGACACTAAAATAAACTCAGCGAATACTTTACATACAGACATGAGAAATGTATCTATAAACTTGATGGGTGTATTCTTAAAAGAACTAACTCTTACCAAAAACCTGTTTGGTGATCAAGAAGTCCATATGAAACTAACGAAAGGTCCAGTTTTCCCAGTCTAAACTTCTCTCGACGATCATGCGCCAATAGTGCTATTGATATTACAAATCTCCATGTAAATGCCCACATGTCACGCATCTCACATCACGATAAACAAAGCAGCAACATGTTCTTGACGCTTTTCATTTTTGATAGACGCTGAGAGGAATACGCTTTGTTTACCTCACAGATTGAACATGAGCACGGCTGGAGCTAGTGGAGGAGATCTTTCAGGCAGAGTAAGTAATGATTCTTATTTGCATTAGATGGTGTTGTGACAGACTTGAATGCTTACTAGTTGGACTTTTCTCAAACTATAATTCCAGACTAATGTGAAATCGAGTGCAACATTTTGAAATATGATTTTGCTATCTTTCATTACATCTAAATGTTGTACAGCGTGAGGATGGTTTTGTTCTATAAACAATACTGTCTAAATGTTTAGACCAATCATTACTGAAATAAGCTGTCTGCAAATATCGGTTCAAACATGTGCATAATTTAGTTTCTCAGATATAGAATGTCGTTTTTGTACTGTATGAGAATACAGTTAATGTCTATGATATAGAATCACGTGGGCAATATTAGTGATTGCTAATGTAATATAGTTGCTCCTGATAGTCCTATCAACATGCTCACTTTATTTATTTTAGTGGGGGGGTTAAGAGATTATAGAAATAAATACTTGAGGCTTTAAATGGATCAAAAGTGGAGAGACATTTATAATGTTACAAAAATTTCGATTTCCGATAAATGCTGTTCTTCTGAACATGCTATTCAAAGAAACCTGAGAATTCTACTCCGCTGTTTTTGAGCAGAAAATTAGAATGATTTCTGATAGTTCATGTGACACTGAAGACTGAGTAATGATGCTTTAAAATCACAGGAATAAATTTATGTAGTTTACAATTTACGTAAACCGTTATTTTGAATGGTAAAAACTTCAAAATGTTTTTGATCCAAAGTACAGCAAATTAAACACGGGCTTGGTGAGCAGAAGAGACTTTTAAAGGGGTCATGACATTGCTAAATATAACCTTAAACACATTTCATTACACAAATGTTAAAGAATGCCTTTTCCACATACTGTACATTTCTCCTTTATGCCCTGCCTTTCTGAAACGTGTTGATTTTTATAAAGCTCATCATTCTGAAAAGCAAGGTGTGCTCTGATTGGCCTGCTATCCAGTGGGTTGTGATTGGCCGAATACCTCAAGTGTCTGACGGAAATGTTACACCCCTCACCATACTGTGGTGCTGTGTCCCGGAGCAACGAGACAAAACCAATAATACCCATTACAAACGAGGCATTTGTTGCATCCAGTGGTGACATAATTATGGATTATAATGACTTGTACTGTCATTTTACACTGTGTCTCGCACCGCGTAAACCTAAAACCATGTCTGCATTTGTGATCGGAGAAATGACAAACAAGCGCTACTCTACACTTCTCAAAACTCTCGTTTGGATCATCAGTGGCAAATTCTTTAAATATGAAAACGTAATTGCGGTCTGTGTCAGAACAGCCGGCATTGTGGTCTATTCTCCCAGGATCAGGAAATAGTCCTCCATAAAATGGGCTGCACATCTGAATATTTGGTTTGAACTGTTCTGGAACGGTGTTGTAAATACAACTTAACCACTGATTTCTAGTTGTCCTCTTTTGGACGAACAAAGTAATTTCGCTTTCACAACGAGAAACGGTGTCTCCACGACATGGCGGCGGCGGCAGCAGCGAGAATCAAAGTTACTCCTTTCTTTGTGTGAACATTTGGGTGGCGTTATGCAAATCTTCCCACATCGTGACGTAGACACATGGGGGTGTGTTTAAACGAGGTGTTTTAGGAGGGTGTGGACGAGTCTTAACTTTTTATAAAGAATCTCTTTGGGTTTGAGACTTTAGTCTTTGCAACTTTAGGGATCTTATCTATTCACAAACCGCTTGTAACACTCCAAAGAGAAAGGAAAACTTGAAAAAGCACCATATGACCCCTTTAAAAAAACACCAGTCAAAAGTTTTTAAACAGTAAGATTTGTAATGTAGCATATATTATACCACTGTCACCATGTTTGCTCTGTCTTTGTTCGGTCATTGTGTTGCTCGCGTCCATTTGTTTTCTTGTGCAGTTTCTGCTGTCTCTCGTTTTCCTGCGTTCCAGTTTCCTGCCACTGTTTTGGATATTATGGATCTTGCACCCACAATGTCTTGACTCTTGTTTATTTGTTCCTAATAAACGGTTTAACTGCACTTACAAGTTAATCAAGTTTTGTATGGTATTTGAATATATTCTAAATTAAATTGTTTGTCCTCATTCTTTCTTGTATCTCTTCCCTCTGACACACCTGCCTGAAAGGCTCATTATGTGGGCCTTTGTCTTAAGTGTGACTCTCACTATTCATGATCATTCATGCTTCCTCGCATACAGCTGTTCCATACAAAGTGATTTAAATGAATATTTTCTGTGAATGAGTGAACGGGATAATTTTCACATTCTTAAGATTAGCTGCATTCCATGCTTTGCTCACATCTTACATCTACATTAAGTCATTTTGCAGATGCTTTTATCCAAAGCGACTTACAATTGGGGGATACATATAGCGACTCTTCTTGAGGCAAACAGACACAGGAAGTGCTTGTAATACCAAGTTTTATGCATTGTTCAAATAAGTACAAACTAGAAAGAGAAGGAATAAAGAGACTTTCAAGTAGCTTCGAGAGTTTTCATCTGTTGCTTGAAAATTGTCAGGGATTCAGCGTTCCGGATGGGGTGGGAAGATCATTCCACCAGCCAGGAATGGTGAACGAATGTTCTGGAAAGTGATTTTAAGCCTCTCTGTGATGGTACCACAAAGCAGCGCTCACTAGTAGAGCTCAGACTTCTGGAAGGAATGTAGTGAGTGGAAGTAGGCAGGTGCTGAGCCTGTGGCTGTTCTATATGCAAGCATCAATGTCTTGAACTTGATGAGAGCCACAACCAGTAGCCACTGCGAGGAGCTAAAGAGAGGGGTAACTTGGGCTCTTGTTCCTGTGAGGAGAGATGTGTGAGTGCTGGTAAAAGTGTAGGAGAGATTGCTTGGCGAAGGTGTGAGGGAATTGGGTCTAGAGGGCATGTTGTAGGATGGCTGGAGAGGAGAAGTTTTGATACTTCAGCCTCAGTGAGGGGACAGAAGGAGAAGATGGGAGTTTTTGTAGTGGGTGTGGTTGGTTTGAAGTCCTGTGTTTGTGGGGCTGAGAATTGACTACTGATTGTTCTGGTTTTGTCTGTGAAGAATGTGGTGAAATCATCAGCTGTTATAGAAGTGGTGGAGGGGGACAGGGGAGAGAATTGAATGTTTTGAAGAGATTACGTGTGTCTGGAGCGCTATTGATCTTGTTGAAGAGAGGAGGATACAATGGAGGAAAGACGGGAGGGAGAAAGGGAGCGTAGGTTTCATCTAAAAGTAACCGGTATAGGGGTAGTGGCACGCAGGTAGCAAAATGAAGTTTCAATGTAATGAAGAATTGGTCGGATATGTAGGGGTTTTACCAAAATGTTGTCTGCAATACAATTGCGTGCGTAAATTAAGTCAAGTTGGTTGCCTGATTTGTGCATGCTTGTAGTGGTAAGTCGTTTGAGATCAAATGAAGCAAGGAGTGAATGGAAGTCTGTAGCATAAGGCTTGTCCAGATGAATGTTGAAGTCGCCAAAGACTAAAAGTGGACTGCCATCCTCTGGGAATGAGGACACCAGCCCATCCAGCTCCTCTAGGAAAGTGGATAGAATTTGCCCAGGAGGGCGGTAAATTACCACAACCTGGAGTTTTATAGGAGCTGTTACAGTGATCGCATGAGATTCAAATGAGTTATAATTGCATAGGGGAGAGTGGGTTGATTTAGTTCCAATTGTTAGAAATAAAAAGTCCAGTACCCCCACCCTGGCCAACTTGACGGGGGGTGTGAGAGAAGGAGAAATTGTTAGACAGAGCAGCTCGGGTTGCTGCGTCTTCTGGACGAATTCAGGTCTCAGTCAAGCCCAAGATGCTGAGTGTGGATTTTAAAGAAAAAGCAGAAATGAAGTCTGCTTTGTTGACAGCTGACTGACAATTCCAGAGACCCACAGAGAAAGAAAGAGGAGACCTACAGTATTATGCCCCTTTTAATAAGGTGTAATATAAGTCTCAGGTGTCCCCAGAATGTGTCTCTGAAGTTTCAGCTCAAAATACCCCACAGATCATTTATTATATCATTTTGAAAATGCCTATTTTGAGTGGAAGCAGAAATAAGCTATTTTTGTGCATGTCTCTTTAAATGCCCCCTTTTCCAGAACAGGGCTGTGCCTTTACTGCTCCTTCCTCAGATACACTGGTAAAAACATCTGTTTGGTTTTGATCATGTCTATCGAGCTGAAATCATGCATTTTAAACCATATCAGTTTAAACTTCTGATGTACGGCACACATCCTAAGCACACGCACGGAAAGTGGCTGTCACACGGCATTTGAGTGCTAAACTAGGCTCTCTTTCTTGTCTTACTGCACTTAAACTGTCAAATACACAAGTTTGTTAAAAACACAAATGAGTTACAAACACAGGCAATTATGACTGTGAAGGTAAACAGCTGGGAAAGAAATTACATGTTTATATTAGATCTGTGTGGCAGCAGTGTAATATACAGTAAATAAATCAATAAACCCACTGCTCTCTTGTCTCCTCTGATGCTGGGACTCTAAACAGTGTTCTGTGCTTGTCAGTGCAGCCAAAGACAGAACAGTTAGCATGCTTTGCTCAAACATTTGCCATGGCATTAGAACTAGTACAAAGGGTCACCGTTCTAAAGTGAAAAAACAATGGCGGTGCCGTGGGTAAAAACTTGCAGATAAAGGGGTGGTAATATAATAAGATCCCCTTACCACTTCACGGGGGGAGCGAAATCTGACGCACTCGTTTTTTCATGAAGTTGCAGAGAAAGGCTTACCAAAACAAAGTTACTGGGTTGGTAGATTCACCAGAGACCCGATTATAGCACTTAAACATGGAAAAAGTCAGATTTTCATGATATGTCCCTTTTAAATCAGATGGACTGAGCCACTCAGTGCTGTAATGCCATATAATGCGCAACCCTAGTTGGATGTTAGAATTCTACATCAGCTTAGCATTGCATATTATGCAGCGACTCTGCATTTACTGTGGGAGGCATGGAGGAGGAACAAGGCATTCCTACAATAACCCTCATTCCTGAGTTACGTCCCATCATGGCCGCCACTCCAGAGTCTTCAGCCATCACAGACGTCATACCAGTGTTACCAGTGTCATGAACATTGCACCTGAAGCTACCAAGGCAGTCCCTAGGCATTTGAGATTGTCTTCCAGTTTGGCTGACACAGCGCTGATGTGCTGTTTTCATGTGCTGTTCTAACTTCTAACTTGAAAAGCAGGCAAATTATTAAAAGAATATTCAGATTTGAATCCACAGCACATAAGAAATAATGTTAATTACCACAAAACATAATCTGACTCGTCCCTCCATTTCCTTAAAAAGAATAAGCTAGCATCTGTATTACAGTAAATGAAGTCAATTTCCATGATAACCTAAAGTCTAAAACTGTAAAATGCCCTTAAAAATGGCATGCCCTTTAAAATGACAGTATACAAGTTTTAACAAAATTAATGTTTTTTTGTTTGTTTTAATTATAAGCTTCACATTTTTGCTCTGAAATCCTCAAAAAAATTGGGTTTATTTACTTCCATTGTAAGTTTCTCACTACTACCCAGCAAGCAATTTTGCATTTAAAAGACATCTATTAGCTGTTTAAACAGCCCAGACGTCTTGGCTAAAACAAGGCTACATTTGGTCTGTCAGTGAAAATTTTATAGACATCTAATTATAGCCCAAGAATAGACTAGTCATCAATTAGACCACTATTAAAAGACTACATATATACGTCTAATAGACAGTGAATATGGATCTAGGCCAGTGGTCTTCACTATTTTTTTCATGGGAGCCGCACTGATAGACTAGTCATCAAATAGACAGCTAATGAATGCTTACATATATACGTACATCTAATAGTCAACCAAATGGCAATCCATCCAAACAAATTAAATATACAGCTTTTATTAAGAAAAAAAAAAAATGGACAACTAAAGACAATACAAAATTATTTAAAAAAATACAATAGAATTAATGACAAAATACAATTTTATATAAATATTATGATTAAAAAATCTGTAATTTTTAACAACTTAAGATAATAAAAATATAAAAATTAAAAAATTAAATATTTTAAGTAACAAGATATTTAAAAGAAAACATGCTCTTGATTTGTATTCAAATTTTTTTTTATCACACTTAACATTAAAACATTACGGATAACTACCCTTAAAACCCTTTTGTTGGTTTATTTATTTTAACAAATAAAACAACCAACAGTGAATTTAAAGGAAATGATTAATTATTGGTTTCTTGTTTAAAATGCTTCCCAAATGCATTCCTCAAGTCCAACTCTGTTGGAAAAAATTACTTTATAAAAGGTAAGAATGCCCATATAAGTTAAAAATCAATTTAAAATGATTGAAAAAGATTAATTTCTATCACTGCTGTGAACTGACCACACAGAATATGAAGAATATCAAAAACTTTAGGAGTCAGCTGTCCACGGTAGTCCTTAAAATATCAGCACAATAACACACTCAGCAAAATATCGTCTAATTGTCTTTATTGATAAAATCACAAAAAATATTGAGATATTATTTTTTGTCAATATCGCACACCCCTAGCACTGACAAAATGATTTGCAACGGTCACTTTGTCACTCCCAGTGTAGACGGCCTCAAACTGTTGGTGTATTTCTGTCTTTTTTTTTTTTT
>NW_015505980.1:516710-518076 GCF_001515645.1 Sinocyclocheilus grahami | reverse complement strand
GAAGTTATGAATGGCCGGTAACTTAATTTAGTAGCCAAATTGGCTGGTGAGTGAAAAAGTTAATTTCAATCCCTGCTCAGCACCCAGCACGGATCAGCTCTAGGCATGACGAAGCGGATATCATCCTCTTTTGGAAGGCCAAATAAAGTAGTTTCGCTTTCACAATGAAACACACAGCGTCTCCACGACATGGCGGCAGCAACAATACTACAGCGAGAATAAAAGTTATGCCTTCTTTCTTTGCATGAACATTTGGGCGGCGTTATGCAAATCTTCCCACATCGTGACGTAGACATGTGGGGGCGTGTTAGAACGAGCCGTTTTAGGTAGGCGTGGTTGACTCTTAACTTTTATAAAGAATATCTCTTTGGATTTGAGACTTTAGTCTTTGCAACTTTACAGATCTTCTTTATGCACCAATAGCTTGTAACACTCCAAAGAGAAAGGAAAAATCGAAATCGCATCATATGACCCCTTTAAAGTTTCCAATTAGTTTGGCAAATGGTTAATGTGATAAATATCCTGTGAATGTGTAATTGATTACAAATGTAATTATAATTTAGTAAAGACCTGTGTATTATTATTATTATTATTTTTTTTAAGTAGGGTGAAGTTGAATTGAATTTTTGTGGTAATCAACATTATGCCACATGTGCTGTATGAGCTTAAACTGCATTAAAAACTGAATTATTCCTTTAAAAATGATTAATCATTCTGCATGACTAGTGTAACGGAGCTGACGAGACGTGAGACGTGCGACGTGCGGATCCAAATGCAAAGCTTTAATTGGAGAAGACAGAGACATGGTCATAAGAAAGGCAGGGTAAACCGTGGCAACCAGGAATATGGTGGGCTAAGGCACGACTTAGGGCTCTGTAGAGTAGCTATCGCTAGGAGAGTGATAATCGCTAGACAAAACAAGGAAAACACGGAGACTCGGAAAGGGGTACAGGCTAAACAATACTCAGCAGAGAAATGTGGTTAGAGTGGGTGTTATATAGTGAATGAGGTCATTAGAAACAGCTTTGTGCAATGAGTGCAATCAGGGCAGTGTGCAAATTGTGCAAAGAATGATGGGAAATGTAGTCAGGGGTGCTATGCAACAGTTTGTGTAGTGCGAGAGTCAATGAAATGGAAAGGGTGACCTCTGGTGGTGAATAAACAGAAGTCCATGAACTGAATTCGTGACAGAGCCCCCCCCAAGGAGCGGCTTCCAGACGCTCCAAACACTAAACGATCCAGGTGGGCGGTGGAGCGGAGGCGTAACAGGGGGAGGGACGCAGGGCCAGGTCCAAGGATAGGAGAGACCAGGGACAGAGGCAGAGCCGGCGGAGCTGAGGACCACCACAGCAGAGCAGACGGGACC
>NW_015505980.1:513931-515397 GCF_001515645.1 Sinocyclocheilus grahami | reverse complement strand
GGCGGCCTCCTTGGCCGGAACAGAACAGACAGAGAGTTCATTGACGGCCTCCTTGGCCGGAACAGGACGAGCAGAGTGTTCATAGACGGCCTCCTTGGCCGGAACAGGACGAGCAGGAAGCTCACAGGTGGGTACTACTGACACCTCTGGAGGTTCTGCAGCGGATGCCGCCACCTCTGGAGGTTCTACAGTAGAGCCCTCAGGATACAGGGAGAGTTCGGCAAAGGTTTCTTCGACCAACACATGACAGGTCGAATGTGCGTTTCTAGGCGCCACCACCACGCAAGGAGCTGAAGCGAGCACCGCCGCTTCGGAAGGTTCTGCAGCACGCGCCGCCACCTCAGGAGAAACTGCAACGGGCACCATCGCTTCGGGGAACACAGCAGCGAGCACCACCACCTCAGGAGAGACTGTAGCTTCAGCCACCGACTCTGCAGACCTGATAGGGGGTGCTGCCGCCTCTAGGAGTTCTGTGGAGGTGTATGCAGCCCAAACGCAATAAAAGGCGATCCCCATCAGGGGAAACACTTCAGACAGGGGAATCAGTTCATGAATCAGCTGTGACTTGACGAGACTCATGAATATCAGCTGTGACTTGACGAGACTCGTGATGCTCAACTGTGATTAGACTAGACTCATGCATATCAGCTGTGACTAAACTTGACTCATGATAATGAACTGGAACCTGACTGGACTCATGACGATCAGTTGTGACTTGACTGGACTCATGACGATCAGTTGTGACTTGACTGAACTCAGGAATAACAACTGTGACTTGACTGAACTCAGGAAGGACAACTGTGACTAGGCTAGACTAGACTCAGGAAGGACAACTGTGACTAGGCTAGACTCAGGAAGGACAACTGTGACTAGGCTAGACTCAGGAAGGACAACTGTGACTAGACTAGGCTAGACTCAGGAAGGACAACTGTGACTAGACTAGACCCAGGAAGGACAACTGTGACTAGACTAGACTCAGGAAGTACAACTGTGACTAGACTAGACTCAGGAAGGACAACTGTGACTAGACTAGACTCAGGAAGGACAACTGTGACTAGACTAGACTCAGGAAGGACAACTGTCACTAGACTAGACTCAGGAAGGACAACTGTCAGGTTCCGCAACTGCCGCCATTTTGTGTGCTTCCTCTGGTTCAGCCATCACCTCAGTCACAGACATGGTGTCGCTTCCTTCCTCCGCGACACCCACCGTGAACGCTGAACCAGTAGTCAGCAAAGCATAGTCTATAAACTGAGCGAGTGATGAACGTGGACCCTCGCGTCGAAGCTTAGCCCTCAGAGGTTGATGTATGCCATCGCAAAAAAACTCTATTAACAAACAGTCCGGTAACTCCGAATAGTGAGCGATGGTTATAAATTCTTGTGTAGCTTTCCAGTGATCATATGTCTTGTTTAAGGGTTAATAGTGTAGCATTTGGACCAATCAGACACACAACTTTTTGTTAT
>NW_015505980.1:508809-509320 GCF_001515645.1 Sinocyclocheilus grahami | reverse complement strand
GTCTCCTAGCAACACGTGACCCCGGAAGTGTGAGCAGATTCTTCCAGTTAATCTGACAACAGCACCCACATCACAGACCTGTGTGTAAACAAAGAATTGCGTGTAATTAACGCTAACTCTTAAGCTAAGCCCTTTACCTCAACTGCTAGCTGTTAGCATCTGACTAACGCTTAGATAGGCGTGTAAAGTGTAACTTTCTAACCACACCTCTCTCTCCCTCTCTCTCTCTCTCTCTCTATCCCCGTCCCCCCTGGTGTCACTTCCTGTTGATGCCATCACAGGTCCCTGTGGTCCCTACCCACATACTGTAGTTTTACTTGCGTTATTGTTTATTTTTTTGTTTTGACTTTATTCTACCTTTTTTTTTTAATTTTATTGCATTTATTTACATTTGTTTAGCACAAATGTACCAATTCAGCTAAATTGTTTTGTATTAAATTTGAGATTTAATTAAATAAATAAAAAAAAAATCTTTTTTTCCCCCCTTTTAATTTCCTACAGCTCTTAGGAC
>NW_015505980.1:502435-505240 GCF_001515645.1 Sinocyclocheilus grahami | reverse complement strand
CCATTGTCCATTCCCATTTGAAAAGCTGCTGGATCCTGTTGGGGCTGAGTATTCTGTAACGGAGCTGACGAGACGTGAGACGTGCGGATCCAAAGGCAAAGCTTTAATTGGAGAAGACAGAGACATGGTCATAAGACAGGCAGGGTAAACAGTGGCAACCAGGAATATGGCGGGGAAGACACAAAAAAAAACCTAGGGCTAGCGTGGGGGGACGAGAGGGCGGATAGCGTGGGTCGACGATAGGCAGACAGAGACACAGGGGCAAGGCTAAAGGGAGAAGTCCAGGAAAACAGGCGAAGATCAAAACAGAAGGAGACAGACAAGGCAAGGCAAAACTAAGCTAAGGCTAAGGCTAGGGCTAAGGTAGAAACCGAAGGAAACAGACAAGGCAAGGCAGAACTAGGCTAAGGCTAAGGCACGACTTAGGGCTCTGTAGAGTAGCTATCGCTAGGAGAGTGATAATCGCTAGACAAAACAAGGAAACCACGGAGACTCGGAAAGGGGTACAGGCTAAACAATACTCAGCAGAGAAATGTGGTTAGAGTGGGTGTTATATAGTGAATGAGGTAATTAGAAACAGCTGTGTGCAATGAGTGCAATCAGGGCAGTGTGCAAATTGTGCAAAGAATGATGGGAAATGTAGTCAGGGGTGCTATGCAACAGTTTGTGTAGTGCGAGATTCAATGAAATGGCAAGGGTGACCTCTGGTGGTGAATAAACAGAAGTCCATGGACTGAATTCGTGACAACTAGTCCTGTGATTAATGGTGGAAAAACTGTAGTAGTCTAGGGGCGTTTGCACATACAGAGCCAAAGCCAGCAGACATTATTCATTTTTTGTGAGAGTTGTCAATGCCCTAGTAATAGAACTAAACAGGATGTAAGGCCCTAATGTGTCATGATGATGTTTGCAATTTCTCTTTATGAAATATGTAGCTTAAGTTAGGGTGGTGTCAAAACAACAATAAGATTGATCAGACCTGAAAGCCATTTCAGAAAAGGAAACTGCATCTGCAGGGTAATATCATAGAATGGCAGATATTAATTTGCTCTTCTGCTGTCGTTGTGACAAAATGGACACTTTGGGACTGTGTTCAAAGACCTATTGAACTGCCCTGTTGGCTACTGCCTACGTCGGCTGCTGCCTTCAAAGTGCAGTAGATCATAAGCGACATAAATAACAAAAACAAACTGAACATGCAGCTGCAATCAGCAGGCTCCAAACACCAGTGACTCATGTGAATGATTAGTCATCCAACTGATGTGTGTCTTATGATGGTTTGTACAGCAAAGTCCATCTTCGGTGATAGTCAGGAATTGATTAAATGACTACATCAGTACACACTGCTGTCAAAAGAGACAACAGACTTAGAAAGGGAATCACTCCCTCTCAGGGGAGTCGATGGGGGGAAAGGGTAAGATAGTGCATAAGAAAAGATTACATCTATTTTTCTCATTTGTTTATCGTTGTTGGTATGAAAATCATAGAAAACTAAATAATCGATTGAACAAAATAATTAAACAACCCAATAATATGGATAACTACTTCTCCAAAACAACAAAAACAGAAATTGCTGATGGAAGACAGTTAATTGAGCAAAGTGTCACTCATTCAGAAGACGTAAAATCCCTCTGTGAGCCGATGACAGCCCCAAATTTGGAGCGTTTAGCCAAGCCTCCACAGGCAGCGCGCATCCTGAGCAAGATCTAGTTCACGGACCAAAAACATCTGCAAACTTTATTGGGATTGGGCCATATCAACCATTATTTCCATTTCCATTTCCATTTATCCAATATAGTCCCACCCTTGAGCAGGTGTTTTGTTTCACAAGTCATGCATTTGGTTCAAGATGGACACATTTCAAGTGTCTGGATTTGGCAACTGGAAAACAAACGGGAAGCGTCACCACTCAAATCAGCGGTGAACACACAAAGAGAGTTGATGAGAACAGAGAATATCTGAAAAAAACATGCAACACTGTGCTCTTCTGTTGTCGTTCCTGTATTGCTCTTTGTCATGATGAAACTGATGAATCATAATCTCTTAGAGGGCCACTCATAGCCAACTAATTGACCAGCTACACTGTCAACCTAAAAGTGTGTGCGTGGCTTGAGATACGCTGTTGTGACCCTATTTGCTGGCTTGTTTAAATGCAGATAAAGTGGGGGCTTGAATTGTTACCGCTATTATGATTGGACGAGTCTTTATGTATTTCATGCTTAATGGTATCAATGTAAGGTTAATCTGATTTTAGCAAAGAAACCCTAATTTCAGTATTAAAGCATAAATCTGTTCTGACAAAGCATAAGTCTGAATCTCAGCTCAGCGGCATGTCCAAACTGTACCATAATGTATAATGCTTTAGTGGAGAAATCACAAAATTGCAGTATTGTTTAAATTGTTTCTTTGAAGAAGAAATCTCAGTACAGTTATATCAAGGTAGATTTGAGTGTTGCTCCTCTTTCTAAAGGCCTTATAGTTTATAATTAGATTGAAGCAATTCATCTACACTTTGACTGGATATATACAAGCCTAGTAACCTGGTGGTCATTACTGTGTTTCACTCGCTGAGTGAAATTAAAGGTGTAATACTGTACCTTAGTATTCATGTGTGAGGCACACATAACTACATATATGTTTAAACTGGCTTTAACTTACAGTAAACCCGTTTTGGTTATTCTTTAAACAAGTGCAAGAAGTTTATTGTTAAATTAGAGAAGCACAGCTTATTTAATGCAACAAGTCTTGAAGGACTGAAAGCACCACATTTTAAAACTGTGGGCAACTTCTTTGAAATAGGCAGAC
>NW_015505980.1:500898-502424 GCF_001515645.1 Sinocyclocheilus grahami | reverse complement strand
ACAGCATGTGTGTATGCAGTGTGAAGTAATTTGAACTTAACCTAATCCCTGGTTTCTGATTTTTCACTTTCTTGTCCTTCTTTTTCTTCTTTTTCTATGTTTACCAATCTTCAATTCGTCTCAGCGAATTTAACTATCTTAGATGTATCCTTCCTGAATGCTATTGCTCAGTTACTAGTTAATTAAATCTAAATTTAATTACATTTTAACTGTCTATCTAGAGAAGAATCATTAAGTTATTGGGTGTTTTAGTAGCACAGTGAATAACGCGCTACGAAGGGCGGGGCACACACATGGCATGGCCCAGCATAGCAGCTGTGACCAGACATAGTGTGTTGCCCAACACAAATCTTACAGTTGATCACGAGTGCTACTATTTGTTCCTAATACCAGATTGATTACCTTGTTTTAATAATAGCAGTCAGCTAATTTTAAATCCATTTACATGTTATGCCACCTTTTGTTTTGATGTTCTCTCTGAACCTCAAAAGGAACCAGAGACACTTATATTTTTGATTTGTTTATTTTTTACATGTGCCCTAATTTTATGACCCTGTTACACAGGTCATCTAGACAAATACTAGGGCACAACTCTAGTCCTGAGCACCAAATAATAACCATAATCTGAATAGAAATGCTCTCCTTTTCCTTTTTTCCTCTTCTACTTCACTTCCTCAGAGATTGAGCCTGTTGTGAACCATCAGTAAATTCTGAGGGATAATTTGACAATAAGAGCAGCCTTAAGTAATCAATCAAAACTCTGTTTGATCTTGTAGTAGTCTCTAGCCCTTACTCTCAGCACAAGTTTGCCAAAAAGTTGCAGATGCTCAGACTAACTGCCCAGATTGCAGACCAAAGAGGACTGGCCAGGCGTTGTGAGGAACACGCTTCTACCCAGGGCTGATGACCACCTACTGCACCAGAGCCGAAAGCAAATGGACACTGAGGGAAGAGTACTACTGACTCATGACTCAAGCGAGAGTTATGGCTACAAAAAGCTCACCAAGATCATCATCTTCCTGGCCCACAACCTCATGGGTCTGAAACAGGAGGTAAATGATCTCAAGCAACAGATCACGGCGGTATCCCACAAGGACCCCAGCAAAATGGAGTTACAGGAGGAAATCAATAGACTTCAAAAGGCTCTGGCAGCTGTTGAACAGCAAGAGCACCTAGGAAAGTTAGCCAGAAAGGAAACTTTCCCACACAAAATTACTATTAAAGCAGCAAATTCTGAGCTCTTAAACTAAGTTGCCAGAATTGAGACTCTGATCCAGCAGACAGAACCATAATACCTCCAGCAACCACAGAGAGGAGGGGGTCCCTTCCAAGCATCCCTGCAGCAGTGCACGATGCGACCCCCAGAGACCTTGACAAGCTAGCCAGAAAAATCCCAGCGTTCACATGGCCAGGAAAATAATAGTTTCCTACTTTACGCAGGACGAGCAGTAATTTGGAACGTTGGCGTCATTTTAAACATTGCTTGCAAGCAGACCCAGTAATCAATCTTATGTGTTTGTCTCATA
>NW_015505980.1:499564-500513 GCF_001515645.1 Sinocyclocheilus grahami | reverse complement strand
GCATGAGTTTCCCATGCATGCTCACAGCAGTGCAAGTCTGCTCCACCTGCACCTGTTGTGAGCTTGCATTGGTCTCCTAGCAACACGTGACCCCGGAAGTGTGAGCAGACTCTTCCGGTTAATCTGACAACAGCACCCACTTCACAGACCTGTGTGTAAACAAAGAACTGCGTGTAGCCAATGCTAACTCTTTAGCAGCCGCACAGGCATTTAAGCTAAGCCCTTTATCTCAACTGCTAGCTGTTAGCATCCGACTAACACTTAGATAGTTGTGTAAAGTGTAACTTTCAAACCACTCCTCTCTCTCTCTCTATCCCCGTCACTCCTGGTTTCACTTCCTGTTGATGCCATCACCTCCTCATTGGTTTCAGTTCGGCCGGTCCCTCCCCACATACTTTGGTTTTTACTTGTGTTATTGTTTATTTTTGTTTTGACTTTATTCTACCTCTCTTTAATTTTATTGCATTTATTTACATTTGTTTAGCATGATTAAATTTGAGATTTAATTAAATCAATTTGTTTATTTACTTCCCCTTTTAGTTTCCTACAGCTATTAGGACCCCTTTTTTTTACTTTTACCTTATTTTAGTTATTTTACCATCACCATCTTCGCTTTTTGTATAGGATTACAGTAGTTCTAGCAACTGTTGTATCCCTGCTAGCTGAGTGCAGCATCACCCACAAGTGACACCTGCTTAGCCATATCTCTTAGCAAAAACAAACTAAATAGGTAAAATCTTCCTTTTCTTTTTTTTTGATTTCATCTTATTTTATTTCAGTTTTGTCATTGTGACCAAACTCGTGAACCATCAGTGCTTTGAGTAATAGTTTGACCACATGTATAGCCCGGTCATCAGCTGACCCCTGCTTACAGCCCCCTCAACAAAGTTACTCAAACTCTCTCTTTGTGTTCAGGAACACAAAAACATAGCACCCTACCTCACTAGCT
>NW_015505980.1:499177-499415 GCF_001515645.1 Sinocyclocheilus grahami | reverse complement strand
CATCCAGCCCTGCCAGATCACCAGGACCACCTGGAAACTTAGCAGAGCACTGTAATGGACATCCTTCAGCTCAAAGCAGCCAACGACCTGCAATGGCAAACAAAGGAACAGCGAGACTGCGACACGAGTGAACACCTGACACCCAGCCTGAACCACCAGGACCTGACCAGCATCATCCTCTCCTCACCCTCAAGAGCCTCAGACAGGAGGTAAATGAGCTGAAACTGCAAGTCACAGA
>NW_015505980.1:441502-498551 GCF_001515645.1 Sinocyclocheilus grahami | reverse complement strand
GAATTCAATGTCACAAATGAACTGGAATATGCTTGCAGACCACAAGGTGAACAGACAGGGAAACACGAAACAGAACTTCCCCTGGCAAGCAGGCCCAGATCACCTCAGCCAAGAGTCCGAACCTGCGAGGGGGGGGGTGAGAGCCCACTGTTCACACGTCACCAACCAGCAGCCACAAGGGGGTGGGGCAGGGACCTTTCCAGAGGATCACTGCAGACACACACACCGTGTGACCCCACAGACCCCAACGAGCTGGCCAGAGACAATACATCTGGCAACCTAAATACTGCAGAGACCTTGAGGACATCAAAGGAACTGATCCTGCAGTCTCACCAGCAGTTTAAACAAGCCATCGGAATTCTCAGACCCAGAGTCTAAACATGGACTGATCGCTGCTGATTCTGAACTTCACAACTCAGAATCCAAAGCAGGCACCAGAATGCACCCAGCACTGCCACAATGCAAAACCCTTCTACAGAAAGCCCTTAGTCAGAAGAGGACAGAGCCATCTGGTTCTTATTTCTCTTCTCTTTACTGCGTTAAGCTTTAACCCTTTCCTATACCAACTGCATGTGTGTGTGTGTGTGTGTGTGTGTGTGTGTGTGTATGTGTATGTTAGACCAGAAGCGCCGCTGGAAAAAGCCATCAGACAGGACATGGAAAGATAACTGTTTCACACAAAGTCACTGTTAAAAACAGCATATGTGGAACTAAATGAGAGAGACACCAGATCTAAGGCCTTAAAAGGCCATCAGCATGCAGCCAGAGCTGAGGTCCAAACCCTGACTCAGCAATTGAAGAGGAGCTTGACATGGTTCAGAAAGAATTGAAACAGTCCTACCGACTGCGCATAGACTCAAGCAAAAGACAGCCAGCTGAACATCACATCACCAGCAGTGCAAGCCCCTCCACGCCTGTGCACAGCTACGAAGGGGGGAAGTGAGCCAAAGCCTTCTGCTTGACACTTCACAAGTCAGCTCCCTGAAAACCTCTTCAGCTGCAACAAAAAAAAATTTTTTCAGGTGTGTGTGTATGTGTATGTTAGACCAGTTTAAGGGTTTATGTGTATGTTAGACCAGTTTAAGTGTTTATGTAGTATGTTGGACTAGTTTAAGTGTTTATGTAGTTAATAAAGTCTTACTTGTATCACACTTGACGTTGTTCATTGTTCGCTCATAACTGGAGTCACTTAATCATGCAGATTTATGCTACAAGTTCTGTGTAGAATTGTACAGTAAGAAAGTTATTTCCCTTAACCAGGAAATTAACATTCTTAGAATTAACAGACAGTTGACCCTGAGAGGTCAAGTAAATATCTACAGCGGATCTAAATATTTATAATTAATTATAACTAGTTATGATTAATTATTCATATTTCCCCATGAGCTGATTCGCTACAGCACAAAGCACCATAAAGATCCTTGCATACTGAGTTCACAGAAATTGGTGGCCTTCTTTTTAATATGTGGCTCCAGTAACGCTAGCAAAGCATCAAACTGAGCCAATGACATCATGAAGTAAACTTTGAATCACCCGTGATAATCCCGCTGCTCCTTAATAAGGAGGTGGAACTCTCCTTCTTCTCTATATCTCAGGATTGGATGGACCCAATATTTCCTTTCTTTTTATCTTTTTAAGAAGAGAGAGGACAACAAAATCATCCCCAATGCAATGTATTAATTAATACACTTCGGACTCAGTGTGCAAGGTTTCTGTGTGTGACAAATTTTTAAGATTACGAATATGAAAATTTCAGACTCAGTGGGCAAGTGTCACACCCCTTTGAAATGTTTTGTTGTCTTCATCCCTCATGTGCTCTGTGTGACCCAGTTTTCCCTCATGTTTGACTGTCAATTAGTTCAGGTGTGTGTCGTTAATTATCTTTATTTTCTTTTGTATATAGTGTTCAGTCCTGTGTTCCCTCGTCTGGTCTATTAAGTCCCTACGTGTTGATCCTGCCTGTCCATCCTGTGTTTGCCTTATTGTGGAATATTAAAGACTATTTGTGTCTATCTTCATCTTCGTGCGTGAATCTTATCTGGTGGACACCGTTTAGACCTTGATAGATTGTTTTGATATGAATAATTTCTTGATGCTGATTTTCTATAAAAATCCTCCCCAAAAAGCATAAAGAATGAATTACAATACATTTTAAGTATATATTTTTTCTTGCTTCAGCCCTCATCTTGGATGGATTATTTTCACTATGCTTTTTACAGTGAATCATTCCAAAGATACAAGACACAGTTATCTTGGAAGGCAGCATAACAATGCTTACCAAATACCACTGTCAAATATTCCTGTGTCCAGCATTTACATATGTGGCAGAATTATTTATCATGCCCATAAATTGTACACAATAGCATCTTAGAGCTCTATGTGCTATTCAATGCAACACTATACACAAGCTTTCCATGTTGCTCTGTAGAAGTTCTACAAATACTCTCACTGTGTTTGTTCACTCTTTGAAAAATGTTTGTTTAGCTGTCATGTTTTGGCAAAGTTCTGTGTATCACTGTGAAAACTAACAGTGGCCGACACAGTAACACTTTATTTTGATAGTCCACTTTAGACATTCTATTAACAGCAAGTAACTTTGCAACTACATGTCAACTAGCAGTTAGTAGAGTATTAATAGACTGTCTGCTTAATATCTTCTAACACTTTCTCTGTCAACATTCTACTAACCCTAAACCTACCCTAACAGTCTACTCTGAGAGTTAGTAGACATGTAGTTGCAAATTAATGAGAATTAGTTGACATGTAGTTACAAAGTTATTTATAGTTAGTAGAATGTCTAAAGTGGACTATCGAAATAAAGTGTAACCACTGACACTAGCATATTCCGCATTGTGGAATATCAATTCCAAATGACAAAAACCCCATTGATCTCCCAGTGAGGATTCAATAGCCAGGCACACAGCACACAGTGGAAGGAAGAGAATGAACACTCATCTAGCACAGTTCTGTTCACTCCACACCCTCATACACCATCCTCCCATTTGCTTCTAGCCAGTCACGTCTATCACAATGTGTTCATTTGAAAATCATACTGTTCCCCCCATAAAGTAAAGGAGAGGGGAATGCTTTGAGCAATCACTTGAGGATGCTCTAGTGTGATAATAATTCATTATGACAGAGAGGAGCTCCATCTCCAATCAGAGCATGGCAGAGACCCCCAAAGCCCTGATGTGGATGACTCAGCCATACACTGCTTCACCTGAGCAGAGCAGACACACAGCTGATTAGCTCCAAACCACTCTCAACAAAAGTGGACTCTAAATGCCAAAAAAGGTGTTTTTGGAATAATTATGTTTTTTATGTTTTTGAAAGTCTTTTATGGTCACCAAGTCTCCAATTATTTGATTAAAATACAGTAAAAACAGTAATATTGTGAACTATTATTTCAATTTCGATTGTAATATATTTTAAAATGTCATTTATTTCCTGTGTTTCACATTCTGCTTGGTTTCTGTTCCTGTTTTTCGTTCCTGAGTTATTTTGTTCCCTTGGTTTCCTTTGCTATTTTGTTTCAATGGTTACTAATTAGTATCAGATGTGTCTTGTTGAGTTTATCATTTTCCTATGTGTTTATGCTCTCAGTTTCATTAGTTCCTGGTTTATTTCCTGCATGTTTTGTTTAGTTTTGTTTGTTTATTAAAGTGAAAGTTGCTAATAGATCCTCCTCACTTCACCTTGCCTGCCTAGCTGAAATAGCAGACCCAGAAATGAAGAATGGATCTAGTAGCCATCTGTCTCCTCCTTCTCACCCAGAATGATCACTCGAGCCAGATCACAGAATGCTCACAAGAAACACACCAGAGGCTTTTTGTAACTTGCCCATCAGCCCCACTTTCCAGATCAGTTACAATGGACAATAAACACTTAAAAACCAAAATCCTTTTTCTCAAGAATACTCCCCAAGGAAAATTTATTGATTTAGTCAAGCTAGTGCTCATAACGAGTTGATCCTCTTTCACCATAGACGATGACATTTGACTGCCAATCACGGGCCTAGAGCCTGAGCCATGCCAACCATGGACCCAGAGCTAGAGCCCATGTGTGCCAAGGACCATCTGCCTTTAAAAAGTTCCATCCTGGAGCTAGATCCTGAAACTCCATTCATCCCACAGCCTGGGCCTGATGCTACATGTTTCTCAGAGCTAGAGTTAGCCCCCATGGCTGTCCTGTAAGTAGTACTAATCCAGCTCGACATCCTGGAGTGCAAGTCCCACCCTGGTTTATTGGACTCCCTGGTTTTTCCTGGCCCTTCCTGCTCCGCTGGTCCCACCTAATCTCCAAGCTTCTTTGTCTCTGTTGGCTCCATCTAGCTCTTTGGCTCTACCCCTCCCCAGCTCCGGGCAGCCCAGTCCGCAGCTACTCCAGCTAATCACTGTCTTCAGGATTACTAGAAAACTACAGGCATGTGAGTTTTATCAGGGTTGGAGTTAAACTCTGCAAGACAGTGGCCCTCCAGAGCTTGCCCATCCCTGGCTTACACGTCGGATTCTCCGCTCTACCTCAGACCTCCAAGGCCAGGACTCCACCTCAGCCTCTCTCCCTCATCTACTCTGTGGCTCTGCCGGGTTCCCATGCCTCTGGCTCTGCTTTGGTCAGACATCACCATGGTTCCACCACAGGCTTTCAGGCTTTAAGCTACACCTCAGACCTCCACTGCTTTGGCTCCAACGGGCTCCTCCTTTCCTCCAACTACACCACTGTCCTCGCTCTGCACTGCAACTGGCTCCGCCTCAGCTCTGCCTTGGCCCTCCAGACCATTGGCATCAGCCTTGGTCTTCAGCTTCGCCTGGGTGTCCACATCAGTTGGTTTGGTTCTTCCCTTTCGGCTCCACCATGGACTATTGGCTGCGGAAAATTCATCTTTCCATCACAGGAATAAATTGCATTTGAAAATATTAAAGTTTAAACCGTAAACAGCGACCATAAATACACTGGGCTGGATAGAGAAAGTTCAAAATGATTCTAGCAATTCAAAATTTCCATAAAGTATTTGTTCAGATCATACAATTGTTATTACAGTATAACATAATAATTTCTCTCAAAATATATTATAAACAATAAATTAAGCTTGTAATCACTAAAATAATTTTTTTTTTTTTAAACTCCAGGATGCCATTGTGTGTGGAGTTTACATGTTGTGCATTCATTCAGGTGCTCTGGTTACTCCCACAGTCCAAATACATGCATTAAATTGCCCGTAAGACAATACATTGCATACTGGAGGGAGTGTGTGTGAGTCTGTGATGGCCTGTCCTGTTTTCCTGCCTATGTCCTGTGATGCTGGGATAGACCCTATGGCAAGTGTTTTGGAGAATGAATGGATGGATTCATTTGTTACCATAAACTGAGCTTCTATCAAAAATAAATATTAAATAATTGCAATGCTTTGTTCATAGTTGAAATTAGGTCTGATCATGGCTTTTAAAGTTTATGTCAGCCAGTAACTGGCGGCAACTATATAAATAAATGTAGCTCTGTAACTAAATTCTACCAAATTCTACTCTACAAAATATAACACAGATTCTTTTTCATAATGCACTCCAGATAAATGCAGTATCTTCTTACATAGCAAGGCCTACCTGTACATTCATTCAAACTTCAAATCCCTTTTAAAACTGCACAAGTACTGTATTCACATTACAAAAAGTTGACTGTATATCCTTCAGGTTTGAAACTTCTCTTCAAACCACATAAAGGAATATAAAACTGACCTTCAGACTATTTGAAACATTCAGACAAGTCTTTGTCAAGCACAAATCTTGATATAATTTATTTTCATAGTTGACCGTTGATGTCTTTATTTTTTGTTGATGCCATTTTAATAAAGCAATAAACCACAGAGACTGATCTATCTCAATTTTACCATTTAAGGACATTTAAGAATAACCCTTTATCCATTACTTTAACACTTTTAGAGCTTACAACTTCCATGAAGTCTATTGGTCACTTGACCCTTTAACATCAGACTTCAAAAAGACCTGAAGACTGCTGTTTTATGATATTTTTTAACACATCACTAAACCTGTTGGTCACACTTCATTTTAGGTGGCCTTAACCTTTTGATACAATATAATTGTTATGAACACTGCAATTACATTTAAAGTGCATGCATTTAATTAACATTTAATGCAAGTACTTTACACCTAACTGTAACCCAAACCTTACCCTGTAACTCTTATAATCCTACCCCTACCCTACCATTACTCCTAAATCTAACCATACCTCAATCCATTAGCAGCCAATTTTCCAGAGCAACATATACATGCAGTTTAATGTTGGTACATAGTATTAAAGGCCACCTAATAAAAAAGTAAGACCATGCAGATTTCTTAAAAGAAAATCATTTTTGAGTAGAACTGCAGTCCTATTGAATGTGACATTCCATGATAGCCATATAAAGAGGTTTATCAGTAGGTGCATCAGTGGATGTATTTAACAGTAGTTTTGGGATTGCGTACAGCATTGCCAGACTGCCGTCGAGAAGTTGCAGTTGTTTCATGTGCACTGAAACAGCAAGCCCTGCAATTTTTCATTGTCAAACAGAAGGCCGTGGAAACGCGTCATTGTGATCACAGATAGAGCTGGGCTGAGCTGCAAACAAAAGCAGATCTCAAAAGATCATTCAACACAGCAAAGCCTTTGAAAATGTTGGCCTTGTGCACGGGACTCCACTGGAAGAATCCATCGAGGACACCATGTGAAACACCAGGATGAAAAGTGTTTTTTAGCTATTTGTCCCAGAGGCCCGAACGGGCAGAGTTTAGTCTAGCATGAGACAGCAGAGGGTGAGCACCCCAGTTTTCACACACTAAAGGTGCTGAGGGGCACTAAAATACTAAGCCGAAGATTGTAGAGGTGGAAACCATCACGCACGCAGTATGTTCAAGACCAGCTACCGGCATGAGGTGCGCAAGGAGAAGTACGAGCACACCGATGTCTTCGAGGAGCCCATCAGCCCAGAGATGGAGTCGGCTCCGGCCGGCGGGCCCTCGACAGTCAAGGGCTGGGAGAGCCTCCAGGAACTAAACAGCCGCTTTGCACGTTACATCAACCGAGCGCGTGTGCTGGAGCAGCGCAATGCTGTGTTCCGCAAACAGCTGGAGACTCTTCAGCGCATGGAGGAGGCACCAGGGCTGGAGGAGGTCTTCAGCGAGCAGATCAGCGTCAACAGACAGCGCATCCGGGAGCTGCTGTCGGACCGAGCCAAGCTGGAGAGAGAGCTCAAAGATGCAGAACGCATGCTGGATGAGTACAACAGCAGGTTAGACAACGCCACAGAAGTATAAGGTTAAGGTTAAACGCTATCGTCTTATCCAGAGAGCAGGGTGGCCTAAATAATGCAAACATATAGCCATCGTGTTATTAAATAGATTGAGCACAAGAACATTTAATTATAGCAGACAATATTCAAGCATCTACTTAAATAGGAAGAAAGATGTAAAGAAGTACCATTTAGGGGCTGGTTTACCTGAAATAAATTATACCATATTAACAGACAACAGAACAAAAAAGCTGGTGCAGCAGAAATACAGATGATTTCACAGACAATTGACAGCTGTTCTGTCGTGCTCCTAATTGTCTAAAAACTCTTAGATTTGATGCCACTAACCTGGCAAACTTTGGCAAACCCAGTTCTTCCTCAAAGGTACTCAGTGATGCAGTGAGAAAACATTAGTCTTACAGGCATTGAGAAATCGTTCCAATTAAAAAACTGAAATTATGTAAAGTCAGTCAGCCAGAGCACTTAAAGTTTGTGTAATATGCATCAGATCATCAAGAAGCATGTTTTTATAATTGCATTTTTTGTCTCACAATTCAGTCTTTTCTTGTTATAAACTCACAATTCAATCTCTCTATTGAACTGAACACAATATAAAATCAAAATTGAGTTATAAACTCACAATCATTAGTTAACATCTCATAACTGTGACTTTATATCTGGCAATTCTGACTTTTTTCTCAGAATTGTAATAAAATCTGAATTATGAGATTAAATGTTGCAACTACCTTTTTCACAGGTCAAGGGTGTTGTAAATGAGAATTGGTTATGTTTAGATGTTTTAAAACTCCAAAGAAACCACTGAACTATGGTCAAAAGAAATCACAGCAGGCTCCACTGATCGAAGCAACATAGAGCAGATCAATAACGCTCCTTATAACTAATGAAGAGCCTTGAAATGAAAATATTGAACATGCATGACGAACTGTGCTTGAAACGCTCTCTGTTGTCCACAGATACAGAAATGAATGTGAATATCAAGAGCAGCTGCGGCACACGCTGGAACAGCTCAATAAGGTACCAATAAACTGTGCCGTTCTCCGACCTGCAATTTCTCAGGCAATTTATAAAGCAATAATCCACAAGAGATGATGCTTTTTAGTAACATAACCACAGGCAAGGGCTGCTCTTAGGCTCAGCACCAGGTGAACCACCTCAAATCAGTGCTAAAATCAACATAACACAGACTCAAGGACTTATCACTCTTTTATAAATGCAATACTGTAAGCTACTCGAGGCCTTTAAACTACTACTTTGACCAGAAACATACTCTATGCAAGTCCTTTCAAATTCAAATGCTTTTAGCTATTCCTAACCTTAAGTCTGTGTGTTGGTACAGTTTGTTTTGCAACAATATGCATTCTCAGAAAAATCAAAAAAGGTGATATAGCAGACATTTGTTTAAAAATGTCGTCTTCAGTCTACTACTGTAATGGATGTTTTGAACAAGTTGTGAAACTGGTAGCTACTCAGATAATAGCACATTTTATTGGCACAGATATTTAAAGGTAACTCTGTCACTCCCTTGAGTTTTGGGGATTGCTAGCGTGATAACTAATGCATGAATACTTATGTTGCTGGCAGGCATCTGTATTTGAGTCACGTACTGTATGTTTCTGGTTTAAGATCAACCCTTACTTGTGGTGAAGTCTCTAATGCATACCATGGAGTGGTTCATTGCTTTAAAAATCCACCACTGTTTATCTGCTCGAGTGCAATGTAACAGGGCTAACGGGAGTCTGAGAAAGGAAAATGCACTACCGCTGTTCATTTTTCCAGAGAAAGTCTCTCACAGCAACACGATTATGAGTCCATTTGCTCTTGTGTTTACAGGAAGCCGACATGGTTCTATTGAGAAACCTTGATTATCAAATCCAGCTGCAGTTCCTGCAAGATGACGTCAACGCCACCAAAGAGAGGCACAAAAAGGTAGGAGGTGAACACAACTCCTATTTTCTATCTTTTTGAGTAGCTTCTCGAAAGCTCTTCTGCGAAATTGTCATCTGGTAGCAGAAGTGTACACTGAATGGCAAACCACGGTAAATACACTTACTAAAAGCATTTGACACAAGTTATGTTTTAAAGTGTACACTTGTGGATGCTTTTCATGTAGAAATTGAAAAATGGAAAAATAATTGGAAAGGACAGCAATTACACTTTTAAAAAAAGATCACACCATCTCCCTTGCACACTCTGAGTCAACATGAAGTAAAAAATGGCCCTATTTAATTTTTACTGCATGTTTAGTTGTTATTGCTAACAATTAATCACAGCAGTTAATCCAAATATATTCATTCATTCATTCATTCATTTATCACCTGCTTCCATTTTTAAATGTAATGGCCACTTTTCACAATTCAGTTCATAATAGATGAAACCGAGTTTTGTGTTACATTTTTAGTAACACTTTAGTTTAGGGATCAATTCTCACTTTTAAAGTTGCTTATTAGCATTCATATTACTAGCAGTAGTATAATGTAACAAAGTAATAATTATTCATTACAAGTATTTTTGGGAGTAGCTGTACTTTACTTGTCAGCTTTCACTTTTACTCCAGTATAGCTACATTTCCTAATTAAAATGTATACTTTTACTCCGATACATTTCCCTGAAGCATATTAATTACTCACTACAAACTAAAGTCGGAAGAAGACAAAGAACACTCAAAATTCAAGGCATTCTAAATTGTAGATGGTAAAAATGCCTCTGTATGTTTTTTCTATTTATATAATTTAATATAGATAATCTATATCACACAAAGGGTGCAGTTTTTTCTCCAGATATCAGCATGATAACAAATGTAATAATCATTTTATACAACTTTAATAACATTGGCATTAAGTGACTTACATTTTAGAGACAATATTGCCAGTTTTTTGCTCAATTTTGCCAACAAAAATCGGCAACGGGCAGTGTTTACTTATTGAATGAATCAGCTTTTTGAACGAATAAGTTGAATGAGTGATTCAGTGATTCACTCATTAAAGGGGTCATATTATGCGATTTCAAGTTTTCCTTTCTCTTAGGAGTGTTACAAGCTGTTTGTGAATAGATAAGATCCCTAAAGTTGCAAAGGCTAAAGTCTCAAACCCAAAGAGATATTCTATTTAAAAGTTAAGACTCGTCACACCCTCCTAAAACACCTCGTTTAAACATGCCCCCACATATCTACGTCACTGTGTGGGAAGATTTGCATAACACCGCTCAAATGCTCACGTAAAGAAAGAAGGCGTAACTCTGATTCTCGCTGTAGTATTGTTGTTGTTGTCTTGGAGACGCTGTGTGTTTCGTTGTGAAAGCAAAACTACTTTGTTTGGTCTTCCAAAAGAGGACACAACTAGTAATCAGTGGTTAAGTTGTATTTACAGCACTGTTCCAGAACAGTTCAAACCAAATATTTGTGTGTGCAACGCATTTTACGGAGGACTGTTTCCTGAACCTACAGTGCCGGCTGTTCTGACTCACAGCCTGTAAGTATGTTTTCATACTCAATTCAAAAACATGAAAACCCATTATAAACGAGGCATTCGTTGCATCCAGTGGGGACATAATTATGGATTATAATGACTTATACTGTCTTTTTGCGCGTTGCATTGCATCGCGCCGCGCCGCATAAACATAAAACCATGTCTGCATTTGTGATCGGAGAAATGACAAACAACAAGCACTACTCTACACTGCCCAAAAAACTCGCTTTAAATATAAAAGATGTACTTACAGTCTTTGAGTCAGAACAGCCGGCATTGTAGTCTACTCTTCCAGGATCAGTAAACAGTCCTCCATAAAATGTGCTGCACACATCCGAATATTTGGGTTGAATATAAGTGTTCTGGAACAGTGTTGTAAATACAACTTAACCCACTGACGATTCAAACGCGAGTTTTGAGCAGTGTAGAGTAGCGCTTGTTGTTTGTCGTTTCTCCGATCACAAATGCAGACATGGTTTTATGTTTACGCGGCGCGATGCAATGCAACGCGTAAAAAGCCAGTATAAGTCATTATAATCCGTAATTATGTCCCCACTGGATGCAACAAATGCCTCGTTTATAATGGGTTTTATTGGTTTTGTCTCGTCGCGCCGGGACACGGCATCACAGTATGGTAAGGGGCGTAACATTTCCGTCACACGCTTGAGGTATTCGGCCAATCACAATGCACTGGATAGCTGGCCAATCAGAGTTCACCTCGCTTTTCAGAAAGATGAGCTTTGCAAAAATCAACGCATTTCAGAAAGGCGGGGCATAGATGAGAAATGTACAGTATGTGGAAAAGAATGTGTTTTTTTAACCTTAAACCGCATAAACACATTTCATTACACCAAATACACAAAATAATGTTCTTTTTTAGCAACATCATATGACCCCTTTAACACAGTCAAATGCTTTGAGTCAGCCATTTGAATGAATCGGTTAAATCTCAATGACTCACTCGTTAGCAGTCACTTGCTGCCACCTACTAGCAGTTTAATTTTTCATTTTGACAATTTTTTCATGTTTTCAAATATCATTTGAAGAACTAATCATTTAACATATCAGTATTCAGTGTTTTATGTTTAAAAAGGAGCATTATTTATGCATTTGTAACATTTTGTACATTTATTTGCTCATTTTCCATTTTGCATTTACTTGTGTTTTTACTTTCAATACTTCAGTATGTTAAATATATTATATTAAGTATGTTTATTATAATATACTACTTTTCATACTTAAGTACAATAAATATCACATACTTTAAGACTTTTACTCAAGTAATATTCTAAACGGTGACTTCAGCTTCTACCAAAGTCATTTTCTGGTAAGATATCTGTAACTTTTACTCAAGTGTGGCTTTCAAGTACTTAATCCGCCACTGATTACTAGCATATTGGCTGTGTATTAGTACTTATAAGTACATATTTATGTCTTATTCTGCATAACCATATTCTACATCCCTTAATCCTACCCCTTACCTAAACTTAACAGCTAACTATGAATAAACAGCAAATTAGGAGTTTATTGAGGCAAAAGTCATAGTTATTAGTTAGTTAAAAAGCGTGGGACCCTTTGTTTTCTCACTGAATATCCTCATATTCCTCATTTTTTTAATATATTCTCAGAAAAACAGTGCATTATGGATGTTGTTGAGAGGTGTGTTTTTGTACTGAGCTTACATTTGTTCTGTTCACCCAGATGACAAAACTTGGCACTGGACCATCTTTTAAATGTGATGTCAGCAGTGTTTTTCTGAGCCGTATGGTGACAGGCCATTGTGTGCTCCTGCATTATGTTTAATCAGCACTGCTGTACATCACATTCAGCGCCTGAGTGCCAGAAGTTTCTCATCAACATTTACATTATTTCAGAAGCTAGAACAGCAGCTGGAAGCACAAAAACGCTCTCCAACACAAACATAGATATATGACAAAGCATCGTAAACTTAAGTACATCGTAGACCCATTGAAACCAATGGAGCTACGATCAACTTAAGCCTATGATGCTTTTGGGAAATGCAGCCCAGATGTTTTTTATGCAGTCATGCATATACTGTCTAAAGGCGCTGACTCGGTTAATCATTCATTGTTTACAGTGCATGAATATCACTATGTAACGTTCGACCCTATGGGTCAAATTTACAATTGTTAAAATGGGGTCAGATTATACTGTGTGAGAACTTTGAGCGTTTAAAAAGATGAGACAGACAACAATGTTAAAAGTGAAAATCAAATATGTATTTACAATATTCACAGTGGACATAAAACAACACAGAAATCCTAGGCTGTTAAAAGCACAGTCTTTCAGTTCCATACCATTAAAACAGTCCCAATGTGAATGTGAGAAGTGTCCACCTGTGTATATACAATCCAAAGAGAGTGATAATCCAATAAAGTGAGATTCTGGAATGGTAAATCCACAAAGGTAACTCCTCAATCCAGACTTTTTTTTGTTTGGCATGCTGCTTGCTTTATACTGGTTTACTTCCTTATTCCTGTCATGTGATTGATCACATGCCGTGATTTGCTGTGACGACGCGCGTCATCCGAAGATGGTCCTCGAGAGCTTCGTGGAGTTGACTCTGGCGAGAAACGGATCGCCATCCACCACCTGCCCCGTGGATGATCTCGCCAGATCCACTCCAGACCCAGTGCCCAGCCCACCATCTCCCCACGGTGCAAAGCATCAACCCGAGCCCACTGATGATGGAGAGTCCATCACCGCCGCGATCAATGAGCCAGCGCAATGCCGAGCGACTGAGTGGAGGATCGCCCCGGATGTGGAGCCCCACCCATCAGACCAGGTGCGAGAGCCGGCGACAGTGCCCAACATGAGGGAGCAAGCCGTGGACGGTGAGAGCGCGGAGTGGAGCTCCGCCCACTGCACTGCGGCTGAGGATGAGCTAATTATACATCTGGGACTGCTGGACTTAGAAGGGGACCTGATAGACTGGGAAACAGATCTGGAGGTCGACTTGCCCCCTCTCCTCTCTTTTTCATCGCCGCTGGTCCCGTCCAGCCCTGAGGGGGCTCCCATTTCCCAGTCCAGCCGGGAGTGGGCTCTGATCCCCGAGGGCAGCCCTGAATGCCCGGAGGCTCACGAATGCACACAGTATGGTAAGGGGAGTAACATTTCCGTAACATTTCCGCCATCGCCTCAGGACTCCGCTCCTCCAGCTGCACCTCGTCGCTCCGTCCCACCGGCTCCATTGGGCTCCTTCCTCCCGCCAGCTCCATCTTGGTCCTCAGTCGCTCCGGCTCCGCCTCGGTCGCCAGAGCCCTCGGCTCCACCCTGGCCCCCCGGATCCTCGGCATCCCCCTGGCTCGTTGGCTCTCCGTCTCCTCATCGGGCTCCTCCGCCACCTGCTCCGCCACCGTTGGTCGGCCCCCTGGAGTCGGCGGCCATTCCTCCTCCATGGCTCCTCCCCCCGTCGACTTCACCGTGGGTCGTCATCATGGCTGTGGCCTGGGTCCTGCTTGGCTCCTCCTGCTCCAAGTTCTTCCTGTTTCCTCCCTGGCTCCTCCCTCCATCGTCACCTCCCTGGGCTCTGTCTGCCGGCCCCCTCCTGGGTGTCCGTCCTCCTCCTGAGCCTCCTCCCAAGTCCGCCCCCCCGTTGTTCTATGACGCAAGGCTTTCTGGGAGGGCCCATTGTTCTATGACGCAAGGCTTTCTGGGAGGGGGGCGATATGTCAGGGTCATGGACCTGTTTTGCTGTGTTTTGCCCCTGTTTCTGTTCCTGTGTTCCCTTATTTGGTCATGTTCCTGTCCTCATTTAGTTTGATTACTGTATTATTCCATGCACCTGTGTTCCCCTGATTGCCCTGTGTTTATAAGCCCAGTCTGTTCAGTTTGGTTTTGTCGGGTCTACTTGTTGGATGTCATGTGTTTCCCGTGTTCCTGTTGTGGATTATCCCCTGTGATTCAAGTATTAAAGACTATTGCACGTTTTCCGCGTCTCCATCGTTCCTCCCACAGCAAATCGTGACACACACACACACACAAAACACTTAAAATTGAATTTTTGTAAATCTAGTGTTCATTTGCTGTGTGGCCTCGCAATTTGCTGTGTAATTATAGCCAGCTGATAAGTAACTGGTCTTTGTGTGAATATCCACAAAACTGGAGGACTTTCTGTATACTGTATATAAGTGGTAGGCTATTTTAGAAAGGTTCATTTAAAAGATGAAAGGAAGAATTAGGGAGAATCAATAAATTATGAATACTGTATTTCTATAGTGTGAATAATATGCAATCACAAAATCAATAAAAAAGTAACTGTAGTGTGATTTTGAGTATTTTAAAAGGTAATATAATCTAATTACAAGCACTTAATATTTGGAATCTGATTATGTAATCCAGATTACATGTAATCATTTACTACCCAGCACTGATGATAGAGTGCCATCCCAGTGTCAGTTTTGTGTAATTATTTCATAAAAGTGTACAATTAAAATATTTTGCTATACATCTTAATTAGAAAGTTCAGATCAGAAGTGCTTGTCTTTTTTGCTGAGAGGTCTTAATCAAGCCAAATCTCAGTTGGACCAGGTTTGTAGGGGAGTACGGAGCACAAACTAGCACAGAGTTAGTTGTAACACACATGGTTTAAATTTCCACACATGCTAGCATAACAAAATTATGGTATTTACTAGTTGCCATATCAACACTATATAGAGTTCAAATCTTTTGAAGATATCAATGAACATTTATTTAACCATACCAAAAGTAAATTTCTGACTGAAGTAAAAAAAATGATCTAAATTTTTAGTATTAATTTAAAATGAGACAATTCTGCTATTATTTAATCTCCAATCTGTTATTCATCAGTTTAGATCAGTTTTTTAATGCTTCGATAACTAGCAGAAGCCATTAACCAGTTTTAAATTCCAGTTGTGCAGATGAGAAACGTGGTAACACAGCGTTACAATGTGCCCCGCTGTCATTAAACTATGCTATTCTATGACATTAGCGATATAATTTACACTATTTACTTTTATGAATTTCAATGAGAAACAGGTGAATAAAGACTGACAGTCAATGTTTAATGTTCAGAGATTATTATTTTTAGTTTTTAGTCCTTTAAAAAATAAATAGAAAATAAATCCCATTGTTTTATTTGAAAAAGTTAATTTTATTTTATTGACAAAATATTTTAGTTTGTCTTATATATTTTTTTCATTAGACCAGATAACATTTGAAGCTGTCATATGGTCATGTTACAACGTGCCCCTCAGATGTTACAATGTACCCCACCTACGGGGCATGTTGTCACATTTCACTTCCATTCTTTTGGGGTAAATAAAAAACATATAGGCCTGTAATTAAGTAACAACGTGACATATTTGTACTAGACAAGTGTGAAATTAATGCGGATAAAAAACTATACTCTGAACCCCATGTGGACTTTGAAAGTCAAAAGGTATTAGGTTGTGCCCGCTCTCCCCTACACAGTGAATATCATAAGTTTTTTCCACCACAATATCATGGCTATTACTGTAGCTGTTTCACTTTTTGGTTAAATTAGTGGCTAATTTGTATGAGTTAGCACAATCTTGTTCATACGTTTTGTACAGTGCTTGCGCCACAATGAATGATATGTTTAGGGATTCCTGTGGTTCCCCTGCTGTGTTGACACCTGTGTGAACTTGACTTCATATATTAATCACCTGCAGATGATCAAAGGGCTTAGAAAGGTGAAGTAATTTATTTTTAATGAAAGATCAAGCACAGTCGTTCTCAACTGGTTTTGAGATCCTGTCAGGACAGAACCGCTGATCTAGCATCATTTTTGTACTTCAGTCAAATGTAGTTTATTTAATTGTCTATATATAACCATCTGTTAGGGCACAACATTTTATTTTTTATTGCTCCCACAATCGCAGTGAAGAAAGGCAAGCATCCTGTAAACTCCTGGTGTGCAGGTTTCCTCTGTAATGAAATTGACCTTTCAACAGTCTCCGGCTCTCATCACGTCCACCTCCATTGATTCCTGTCTCTTGTGTTTGTTTTCTCCACAGAACCTCACTGAAATCCAGACGTATCTAAACATCCTGCACCAGATCAACCAGACTATTCCCCTCATGGCGAGCGCGTCCGTCTCAAAGGTAGGGTGACCTTGTGGCTCACAGCGCCTCGGGCCCTTGCTGACTCTCCGGGTGTCACATGCAATAAGAATTGTGCGGCGGTGGTGCCAGTGAAATTAGCGCGGCGCTCTGAATGTGCCCTGAGTGATCAGTCTCCCTGAGTGATGACACCCTTTATCTTCCTGCTTCTCACACGCTTCCTCACAGACACACTGTATGAGTGCATGTCTCACGTCTGTACTGCAGGGACCTAGAGGAAAGATCACTGTGTTTATGTATGCTTTGCTTTTTGGGATGTGTTTTTATGTAATTTGTTGTGTTTGTTCATATTTCAAAGGGGTCATGAACTGCCTTAGTTTTTTTTGTTTTGCACTGACCACTTACAATGTTATCAAGATTTTTGCATCAAAAAACATCATAATTTAGAAGTAATAGGCTATTTTCTGTCCCGTTTTTAACCCCGCTCATCAGAACTCTCTGTTTGAATAGGCGTGGAGGATTGTAGACTCGGAGATAAACGCCCAATGCTGTGATTCACAGATGGACGCTGCTGTAATTTAGGTTAAAAATGCTTAAATACTCATACTCAACGATCTATTTAATAGACAAAGCAATAGTGAGCATGTAATGACAACAGTTACTCACACTTTTACAAGTGTGGACAATACAAGACAGCATTGTCTTTTAATTTCAATCTTTCTGAAAACCCTGCGTCGAATTGTGCCTTGTTTGTGAACGAATCCATGGTAAAATGAAGTGAACAAAGGACCAAGTTCTTACTGATGCGGTCTGGAACTTCATTAAAAATAAAGTTAATCCACTCTTTCTTAACATTGGGATCAGAAGGAAGGCAATGCAAAGACTGTTTTTCCACAGTTTGGCACTGAACAGCGTCTTGTTGTTGGAGCATCTTTATCGTTTGGTTTCTGTGTAGACTTGCATTCACCGCTCTCTTAAACACTACATGCGCGAATCGGTGGTCGGGGCTAAACAGGCAGGAATGTAGAATCGGTGGGGGGGGCTAAACAGGTAGGGATGTATAATCGGTGGGCGGGGGTTAAATAATCGGTGGGCGGGGCTAAACAGGCAGGGATGTAGAATCGGTGGGTGGGGCTAAACAGGCAGGGATGTAGAATCGGTGGGCGGGGCTAAACAGGCAGGAATGTAGAATCGGTAGGTGGGGCTAAACAGGCAGGGATGTAGAATCGGTGGGCGGGGCTACATAGGCAGGGATGTAGAATCGGTGGGCGGGGCTAAACAGGCAGTGATGTAGAATCGGTGGGCGGGGCTAAACAGGCAGTGATCTGTGAGGAGACAGTGCTTATCCACACTATTACATTATAGCTGTCATTTTTGCAGACTGGCTTCAATATAAGCTGTTTTTAGACTAACGAGAAAGATTTTAGTTCTGAAACTTACAGGATGTTTTTATAGCAAAATTACCTCTTATATGTCAAAAGATCAAGGGAATTTTGGTTTCTCAGTTCATGACCCCTTTAAGTGAAGCAAAGCAAACTTTGCAGCAGTCACTATTAGTAGTCAGGAGATATGAGGTGGGCATACATACATGAAAATGTATTTAAACTAAAAATGCAAAATGCTGTGTGGAAAAAATTTATTTAAATACAAATACAATATTTTGTATTTTGAAAATACACAAAATACACGTGAAATTGGCCATCGTATTCAAGTATCCCTTTAGGCTGAAATCTATCTGGACCTGTTCTGAATGCAAAAGAAAAAAAAAACACAGACTTTCTGATGGTTTGGAGAACAATTTATCCCCATGTCATTTCACAGAATTATACAAAGGCAAACACATCAAGTATAAAAGCCTTGTCCGTTTAGGGAGGAGCGTATGCAGTCAGCAGGTCCGTGCCGTAGAGCCAGGTGAAAGTATAAACAAGGCTTCAACTGCACAAAACGCTTCCACTATGAGAGAAAGCGGCGAGTTGATTCCGCGGCAAGCGGCCTGATAGTTCACCCAAAAATGAAAATTACCCCATGATTTACTCACCCTCAAGCCATCCAATAGGTGTGTATGATTTTCTTCTTTCAGACGAATACAATCAGAGTTATATTAAGAAATGTCCTAGTTCTTCCAAGTTTTATAAAGGCAGTGAATGGGGGTAGAGATTTTGAAGCCCAAAAATGTGAACAAATCCATCATAAAAAGTGTCCCACACGGCTCCAGTGGGTTAATAAAGGCATTCTGAAGTGAATTGATGTGTTTAAGAAAAATATCCATATTTAAAACCTTATAACCCATAATCTCTAACTTCCGCTGATTGTCACATGCACGTTTACTAGAGAGTGGCGTTCCAGCGGATGATGTTGGCGTAGCGTAAGCTCCAGTGAGAGGTGATGAACGCAGAAGCACAGAAGAGAGAGCTGAACAAAACACCGGTCACAAATTAGAAGTACAAAATGAGGATTTGCAAAGAAAAATGTTGGAGGATTTCAATATAAGCCAAGAGGAGACGAGACTCCCAGTCTCTCACGAGACAAGCATATTCTCACAGGAGCTCGCACTACTTTCTACATCACCTGCTGGAACGCCACTCTCTTGCGAACACAATACAACAGTTAGCGGAAGCTAGAGATTACGGTTTATTAAGTTGTAAATATGGATATTTTTCTTACACAAGTGCATTGATTTGCTTCAGAAGGCCTTTATTAACCCACTAGAGCTGTGTAGAGCAATTTTTATGATGAATGGCCCCATTCAATGCCATTATAAAGCTTTGAGGAGACATTTTTTAATATAACTCTGATTGTATTCGTCTGAAAGAAGAAATTAATATACACCTAGGATGGTTTGAGGGTGAGTAAATCATGGGGTAATTTTCATTTTTGGGTGAACTATACCTTTAAGTCAAAAGTATAGGCCTACTTGTCAAGAGTTCCACTCCATCTCGGAGCGCACGCTCAAAAAACTGCCTGCCAACGTGCGAGTGTAAATCTGAATTTCCTTTCGTGGCATACTGTATCAAGTAAATCACACTCTATTACTCATTCGCCTGTGCCTCTTTTTCCACTCCAACGTTCCAATAATTCCTGCCCACTATAAGCTGCATGGATATTTTTTGCTTACCCCGATAGGCTTATCTACATAAACAATTTAGAAAAAGTTAAATCGATTGAAACGGCACGATATGTATTGTCATATCACCCAGCCCTTACATGCAGTAATGCTTTAAAGGGGTCATCGAATGCAAAATTAACTTTTACATGTTGTTTGAACTGAACTGTGTCTTGGCAGTGTGTGTACACAACCACCCTATAATGGTAAAAATCCACCCAGTGTTCTTTTTTTTTTAAATATTGATAAATCATGACCCCTTTCTAAAATCAAGCCGTTCTCATATTCTTGGCTGTGTGACATCACACAGACCCAGACCCCTCCCACGATTGTTGATTGACACTGCTGTTTTACCTTAGACCCGCCCTGATGAGCTGTAAACCGTCCGCCATTTTTTCGATGCCAGAGCAGGTGTAGCACCCTTTTCTGGGTACTCAAAGCGCTTTACATGAAAGCGGGGGAATCTCCCCATCCACCTGGATGATGCTACGGCAGCCATAGTGTGCCAGAACGCCCACCACACACCAGCTTATTGGTAGAGAGGAGACAGAGTGATGAAGCCAATCAGTGTATGGGGATGATTAGGAGGCCATGATGGTCAGAGTCCAATGGGCAAATTTGGCCAGGATGCCGGGGTTATACCCCTACACTTTTTTGAAGGACATCCTGGGATTTTTAATGACCATAGAGAGTCAGGACCTCGGTTTAACGTCTCATCTGAAGGACAGTGCTTTTTACAGTATAGGGTCCCGTCACTATTCTGGGGCATTAGGACCCACACAGACTGCAGGGTGAGCACCCCCTGCTGGCCTCACTAACACCTCTTCAAGGTGAAAAGGTAAAAAGGGTGTTGCTTTACACTACCAGTGAGAAATTTTAACCAAAGTATGTTATAGACTTTTCATTAAGACCCTAAAGAATCATATCAACTTGTGGAAAATGGGGATCCGATAACCCCTTTAAACACATTTGACAAGTTAGTTAATAAAAAACATCAACCGATTAACTATCAAAACTGATTGGTTAACACTATTTTTACCCTTGCTGGTGTTATTTTATTCCTTCATGATAACTGAATGCAAATCTGAATGATGCACTTTTTTACTTTAATCAACAAGTAGCTACAGTTGAACATGACATCCTCTCCTTATCTTATTCCAAAAAATGTGCTTATGCAATGCTGAATGGAGTTGTGAGGGAAGGGGAGGGGGCTTGTCTGAATGATTCAGGCAGTATTTTATGTATTTTGAAAATACAAAAATACTAATCTTAAATGTATTTAAATACAAATTACATTAGATTTTTGCCAAAGGCTTTAAAATACAAAATACTATTTTGTATTTCAAATACATATTTTAAATACATGTATGTGAAATAGTGCCCATCCTTGGAAATATTCCTATTCCTAAGAGCCTATTAAAATATAATTAATGAGCAAGATGTATGGCCAATACATGACATGTAATACAATTTATTTGCAACAGCTGAGATGTAAACTCATACACTGGAATTAAATGAACAATTGTTTGCTATGCAATATTTACTTAAAATGTGCTAAAAATAGCTAAAAAAAGCACAAACGTGTAGATATTGGAACACCTCAAGTGAAAACATTGACATTTAGTAGAGACCTTTGCTAGCAACCATGTACAGTATTAGCAACCATCAGAAACATGCTAGCAAACCAAGCAATTATACTGTCTCGTATTAGTATATAAAGCATACACAGTGTACAAGGAGAGTGTGAGTGGCGCATGCCTCTGCGAAGCTGAAAAGCACATTGCTAAAATGGGTTGCCAAGGCCCTGCTATGTGGTTGCTAAGGTGTTTGAGTGTTTTTTAGTGTGTTGATGTGTGGTTGCTATGGTTTATGAATGGTTGCTTACTGGCCCAAGTCAAAAGGTCCCTCTTTCTTCGTAAGTTTGTGGGATTGTTTTGCTCGTTTCATAGCCTGACAGGTGACAGTCTGAGTCTGCTTAGAAAAAAAACAACATTTTGAAGTATCATACATTCACATCTGTTGCACAAATGGTGTGGAGTGATTTATGAAATATAATAACTATAACAATAACTATATTAGCGTCCACACCATCGTGATAACATTCTGTTTATTATAGGCACGCTGCAGTTTTGTCGTCTGCCGCTTTAAAATGCTTAATCTCGTTAAAACAGGAAAGATTCTGATTGGTTATCAATGTTTTTTTATTATTATTATCATTTATCACTAATCAGCTGGCAGTGATTCCAAGTGATTCCAACGATATCGTTCCTCTGTGTCGTTAGGATTATAATCCATGGTGTGGACTGCACTATCCTCTTACAGTTAGAATTATATTTTATATAGTTTATTATATTTTCGTAATACTTATTTTTGGATGTTTGTTCAAAATACTAGCTCTTAGGCTAATAGCAAAAATTATAACATTTACTCAAACTAATTGTCCATGTGGTAATTAGTTATTTGACTGGGTGACAAATATCAAATTCAATCTTTCTTTCATGTCCATGACATTTTCTTTGCTTTCAATGAACAGACACAACCAATAAAACCTATGATAGCTTGAAATCTGGATTCTGCAGGTTTATCAGGCTACTTGTCATTATGCTTACAGTGGGTACGGAAAGTATTCAGACCCCCTTAGATTTTTCACTCTTTGTTATATTGCAGCCATTTGCTAAAATCATTCAAGTACATTTTTTTCCTCATTAATGTACACACAGCACCCCATATTGACAGAAAAACACAGAATTGTTGACATTTTTGCAGATTTATTAAAAAAGAAAAACTGAAATATCACATGGTCCTAAGTATTCAGACCCTTTGCTGTGACACTCATATATTTAACTCAGGTGCTGTCCATTTCTTCTGATCATCCTTGAGATGGTTCTACACCTTCATTTGAGTCCAGCTGTGTTTGATTATACTGATTGGACTTGATTAGGAAAGCCACACACCTGTCTATATAAGACCTTACAGCTCACAGTGCATGTCAGAGCAAATGAGAATCATGAGGTCAAAGGAACTGCCTGAAGAGCTCAGAGACAGAATTGTGGCAAAGCACACGTTTTTAATAAATCTGCAAAAATGTCAACAATTCTGTTTTTCTGTCAATATGGGGTGCTGTGTGTACATTAATGAGGAAAAAAATTTACTTAAATGATTTTAGCAAATGGCTGCAATATAACAAAGAGTGAAAAATTTAAGGGGGTCTGAATACTTTCCGTACCCACTTTATCTCTGTCTAATTTAATTGAAACTGTTTTAAGTGTAGTAACACTTGAACTTTAGTTAGTTGATGGCACAGCAATCACATCGAATAACAGATATGTTTATAAACAGTAAAGGAAAATGCAAAAAGATTTCAAAATTGACTACATTTAAATATGTAGTTCTGTCAGGACCACTATCGTCAAAGATGATTGACAATTAGCATACAGTTTGGATTGGCGGTATGGTTCTGTTCTGGGCATGCTAGGCGCATCCATGCAGCCTAGCATGGATGAAAGCAGGGAGAGCAGTGATAACCCCCCCAGGGTAAACAGAACAGAACCAACATAAATGTATTGCAGATATTGTTAAAGTTCAATCATTTTATGTACACATTTTAGAATTAGTCTGATTCAAAGGAGAATCAGAAGGCTGAATCCTGACTGACAGAGGAGGAGCTGGGGATGGAGAAGGGTAATTAGCTACTGAGCAATGTGAAAACTGCTGATAATACTGAGGGACTTTATATATGAATGCTTAGATAGATGTCGTATTCCCATAGGTTGATGGGGATCAGCTGAAGGTCAGCTGATGCGAGCTTGACTAACGTGACCTGCCAGAACTAATGCTACGCTTGATTTTTATTTCTCAGTTTTAAAACATTATCTTTTTAGCTTTTTATTTTTAATCAACACATTGATAATTGAGTCCTAGTCTTGCATATGGATGTCTTCTCTTAGAAAATACTCTAAGAGCATGTTTGACCTACAGTGTCGTAGCCCTTTTAGAAAGTCATTGCCTGGATTTGAAAATGTGACGTGATCCAAAGTGAAACATGTTCGACTGTATTGAAACCTGACAAAGGTCTTTTTGTAAAGTGTATGCTTATACAGTGTGCTTGTGCTGTCTTTCAATAATGTAAATGTCACTTGCTGTGATATTTGGCACAATGATGTTCAAATGTTTCCAAGTGCGTCTTAAGTGTCGAAATGGTTTTCACGGCCGCTGTATCATTCAGAGAATACACTTTAATAGGAGAGACTCACGTCAGACATTCATCAAATAATCACACGAAAAAAGAGAAAGCCGAGAGAGAATGGCCTAGGAATATACGCTAATACAGAGAGGATATTTTCATGCACGTGGCTAGTTACTTTTACTCAAAAGGCTTTTCAAGCTTCTCTCCACAGCTTCGTCTAATTCCTCCTCAAGCTCTTCTTTTTTGGACATGGCCAGTTTGGACTGGTAGTCCCGCACCACTTGGTCTATGTAAGGGGCACTCTGTGTTCCATGCAGCATGAGGGTCCACTCCTTCAGCACGCCGCTCTGCGGGGCTTCGCCCTGGAAACCCACCTCCAGCAGCCAGGCTCCTCGAGGGTCCTCGCCCCACGTGTGGGTGGTCATGAAGGGCCACTTGTCGAAGCCCACCTTGGCGTCGTCGTCCCGGGGTCGGCGGCTCAGCAGGATGGACTTGGTCCCCATCGGTGAAGTCATGTTGATGTTGAGGTCTCCGCGGCGACTGGCGTTGACGGTGATGACGGCCTGCACATGCTCCAGATAGCGCACAAAGTTGTCTTTGCCCTGGCAGGCATCGGCCGTGACGCTCAGCACCAGTTTGCTGCCTGACTGTATTTTGCTGCACAAAGAAAGAGAGTGAGATATTATAAAACTTGCATGTAATACTGCTGGAAAAAAAAGTGTAAGCTGCGACCGACGATGTCTAACTGGCTCATATGTGACCCTGAAGCACAAAAGCAGTCTTAAGTAGCACGGGTATATTTGTAGCAATAGCCAAAAATACATTGTATGGGTCAAAATGATTGATTTTACTTTTATGACAAAAATCATTAGGATATTAAGTAACGATCATGTTCCATGAAGATATTTTGTACATTTCCTACCGTAAATATATAAAAAATTCATTTCTGATTAGTAATATTCATTGCTAAGAACTTCATTTGGACAACTTTAAAGGAGGTTTTCTCAATATTTAGATTTTTTTGCTCCCTCAGATTCCAGATTTTCAAATAGTTGTATCTCGGCCAAATTTAAGTTTATTTGTTTAAGTATTTAAGAATAAACACTTAGCTTATTTATTCAGCATTCAGATGATGTATGAATCTCAATTTCAAAAAAATTGAACCGTATACCTGATTTTGTGGTCGAGGGTTACATATACAGACAACAGATTATATTTTATTAGGTGCACTGTATGTTTATGCTAAACATCCACGGATGAGCCTCAGGCGAGCTCTAGGCATCTCAAACCAGACAAGTGTCATGTTCTTCCATAATCACCTCTCCGGAGCAATGGAGATATGCATAACATCCTGATCTTTGGGGGAAAAAAGGCCATGTGGAGAAGATTTTTTTTTGTAGGAATCAAACAGCAATCATTCACAAACGTCTCCATTTCAATACTTATGTTATGCATTTTATATATATAAAAAAAGATCTAGTTTTGACTTGATGCTTTCAGCTATCAGTAAGAGTGCAGCACTCTCAGCACTCAGTGAAATGTGAAACAGACATATTTCAGAGTGTAAATGGATACTGAATGAGTAAAAACGTGGGATAGGACTTGTTTGTATCCATTAGGAATTTGTTTGTTACCTAGAGAAATAAGGAGGGTTTAACAAGGAGAGGAAATCTGTTGCAGAGCACACATAAAATAATATAAAAACAATGCAAAGACAGACATTTTAAATAGGCTGTTTACAATAACACAAGAAACATGCATTCTCTTGTGAGACAGAAGTATGTTTAACTGCACTACTAGGATGCTAATGCGTACTTCTTTTTCACAAGGGTTAAGAAAGATATAATGTCAATTAATATTACACACTGATTTTAAACCCTTCTGCAGACTTAAATCAGTTCAGAAAAAAAGTCTATGTGAGCTCGACCATTAGATGAGATGAATCTGTTCCCGGTGACATTTACAGAGTTCATATTAATTCAGCGAGATTAGCTAATAAACCGGTATGAATGTGAAGAGCTCCCTGGCCATAATGTACAGGCGTCAGGCTCAGGCAAATGCGTTTCACTTACAGCTACAGAAATGTCAAATAAAATAATTACCGAAATGAGCATGTGTGCAAAAGCTGGAGCTCTAATGCAAAGCTTGCGTTTTCATTTCAGAAACAACCCCACACTTCTGCCATTCTGAGCTACTGCCATTTCAATACAAGCAGCAAAACTGGGCCAAATATGGAAAAAAGTGATTACATGTTCCTATTTTTTCAATGGCGCACCCTCCTGCTGCCAACAATTGCTTTGACCAGATGATGGGTTTTTTCCCCTCCGTAAGGCTGCTTTGTTGTGGCCCGCCTCTGCTGACGGTTTTTGTGCTGCTGCGATGATAACGGCGCAGGACTGGAGCGAGCGAGTGTAAAGTGGCATTATCAGAGGCAGGTCTCCCAGCCTGGCCCATTACGCGCTCAGATTAGTAGGTGTGTTTGTGTGCGCGTCAGTCTTTGAGAGGCTAGTGTAACAGTTATTAAAAGAGCCAGGCGAAACGTCAAAGAAAACGTAAGATCCGTTGGCCTACTTAGCACTTAAATGTCAAAAGCACAGACTTTCATGTTAACCGGGTTTCTGGCAAAATGTTTTTCTTGCAATTCTAAGAGAAGTCTAAATTGTGAGATAAAAAGTCACAACTACCTTTCTTGTTTTTTTTGTTTTTAATTTCGTGATGGAAACCATGAAGTGCAGGAACAGAATTGTGAAATGTAAACTCTTTTTTTTTATCACAGTTTCGTGTTTATCTCAAATTTTTTCTCTGAATTATGAGCTTCTCACAATTCTGGATTTGTATCTCGCAACTAACTTGTTTGTTTTGTATCCCATGGCCTCCATAGTGATGGGTGTTATTAGTAAATGTAAGAAGAATACATTTCATTCAGAAAACCATTGTCTGTTAATTCATAACAATTTATGTGCAACAAATTTATGCAACGTTACGTTTATTATCTGTAAAAATGTTATGAAGACAAAACACTAAACAGTACATGAGGTCTATAAGGAAAAATACAAATAGGGTGTGAGTACCAAATCTGGATTGACTTATGAAAATTAGATTATCTGAACAGCAGTGACCTGATATTATGCAGATGTAATTAACAGCTTCGTTTATAACACATCAGTGAACAGGGAACTCTGAGAGACAAACTGAGCCATGAAACCAGTGAAAAGAAAAAGAGAAAAGAGAAAAGTTGACACTGTGGGACTGAAATTCATGAATGCTGTTATTGATAGCAAATAAGGAGGAACGTGAGCTCATGCTTTCGTTTTAATTAGAGTTTAGAACAAAAGGTGGGCCACTGGGTGTCATTTGCTGCTTGTGAATAGCTTGTTTTTTTCTGTATAGCTTTGTGTGAGCTCTGTGACAACTACTGGAATCAGCAAGATCTCCACAAACAACAGTTTATTTGATCAAAAACACAGAAAAAAAACAATAATACTGTGAAATATTAGCCTATTTCAATTCCTAATATTGTTTTTTATATATATATACTTTAAAATATAATATGCAGTGCTGAATTTCCAGCATCATTACTCCAGTCTTCAGTGTCACATGATCCTTCAGAAATCATTCTAATATGCTGATTTATTATCAATGCTGGAAACTGTTGTGCTGCTTCATATTTTTTAGAACCTGTGATACTGTCACAACTGCCTACTGTGGCGGAGACGAAGAGGATTAATATGAAACAGACCTTTATTTATCCAAATAAAGCACATACAGACAGGAACTCACGAGTAGGACGAGGGTTCACGTTCAATACAGGACAAAGACAGACTGCACAGACTCGAACGTAAATACACAGGGAAACGAGGATGATAACTAGACACACCTGGAACACATTGGAAAAAATTAGGACAGGAACAGGAAGGACCAAATATGGCATGGTAGGCGCGTCATAACATATCCACCGGGGAGGGGGGGTGGGCGCCCCGGAGGCTGATACAGGACAGACACACGGGAGGCCTCCAGGGCGGATCAGGGAGCTTGGGGAGCCATGGCGGATCAGGGGACCCCCCCAAATTTTCTTGGAGAAAACTAGGAATCCTGGGGTGTGCTCTGGAGGAGCGGGCACTTGTGGGCGCTCTGGAGGGGATTCAGGGACTGGAGCCCTCCTTGGGCTAAGCACGGGGACATGAGCCTTCACTCGGCTATACAAGCTATACTTAGCATACATAGTAAAAAAAAAGTACTGTAATGTCATTGAAAAGGTACAGAAACGATCATGTACTCTTTATCACATGTAGGTGAGAAGGTTGGCTGAATCCTGTAATGGCTCAGACAGTCACGGATTCAGGGAACTCCTGCAAAATCAATTAAACCTTGATTTGTCCCGACGACAGTGACACTTGTGATGTGTTCTGCAGTTAGTTTCATGTGTGCGTGGAGGCATTCATTAGTCCGTGTGGATAGGAGTCTCATCTCACTGCTTCCACTCATTACACTTCACTCACATCTCTCCTGCGCCGCTGCTTAATTGCTGTTCATGAATTGTGCCTCGTCAGGACTCCCACCAACCCTGTGTGAGGTATGATACGAGGGCTGACACTGTCGATGGAGGTTTTGACAAGGACACCTACACAAACAAGAGTGCGCACACACACACACTCGGCGTAATTGCGGCTGTTGCCATAGCACGCAGTGCCCAGCAGTGAGTGGGAGAGCACTAATTATAGCAGATGTGAGAACGAGCGGCCGAGAGCAGCAGAGTGAGTGTGGAGAGTCAGGAGGGCGACACATGCAATATGTCTTCACACAGAGCACAGAGGGGGTCAGAGCGGCCGGATAACACCACAATCACACACATGTAATGCATATCAAAACAGAGGCAAAATAATATTTAACACCAGTGTGAATTCTGAAATCAAAGCTGTATTAATTTCCCCCTCTGTTTTGATATGCATCACGTGTGTATGATGGCTGTAGCTTGTGTTTTAGGCACTCCAGGGCCTTTCACATTGAGCGTGGTTTAGTGATGTGAATGTACAACGCAATGACGTTCTTGCATAAAAACTATAGATCCCTATGGAGCCATTCACACCGGGAGCAATCAATCGCCATGCAACAAAGCAAGATTTTATTTTTTTCCACCAGCATGTCAAATATGGTCCCACTATATATTAAGTGGCCTTAACTACTATGTACTTACATTTAAATTAATAATTTGGTACAATGCACATTGTACTTGTATTTAAAAAAATGCATGCATATAATTGCATCTGTAATTAATTTCTGTAATTACATTTATAATTACACTGTTGACCCATCCTTTACATCTTAACCCACTCTTACACCTACCCATACCACCAAACCTGTCCCCAACCTTACATGTATCCCACCTCAGTAGCAGTAGAAGTGCTTTGCAATACAATATGAACACAATAAGTACATTGTACTTATTTTTTTAATGTAAGTACGTAGTAGTTAAGGCCACTTAATATAAAGTGGGACTGATTTGATCTTTAGATCACTTTGCTGTTGCACAAAAGAGCGAGACTGGTGGCGCTATAGCACAGAAAGCAGTTTTCAAAACCAGTGTAAACATAGGTGAAACATATTATATAATGTTATTACATTAGAAACACCATTCAAACATAATTTAGAAAATTATAAATTATTTTAGAAATTATTCCATCAAACTAAACATGAAATTGCTGAAATAGACAGACTGAAATAGTATTTTCTTTAAAACTTTGAAAAATCATCTCTGTTCAGTGTAGGATAATAATGATTACCAGGCAATGCCACAAATAGTTTCTAAAATGTACATTTATGACCCCACAATGAATATGGTCAACAGGATATGATGTCACAGAGCTTATTTTTTTAATAATTAATGCGTAACTTTCCCTACAAACCATCAGTGTGTGTTTTTAAAAGGTTTGTCTCCATAATCGCTTATTGAAATGTAAAGAGATAAAAAAGTTTGTCAAGAGAAACTTTAGGATGGCTTGAGAAAGCCTAGCCTGAAAGTTTAAAGTAGTTGTAAAAGCCTGACGTTTGAAAATTTAGATAGATTAGATAGATGCTGATAACATGTTTCTAGCATATTTAGCATATTTTAACATGATTAGCATATTGCTAGCATGATTAACAAGTAACTAGCATGTTGTTAACATGATTTACAAGTAGCTTGCATGTCACTAGCATGATTAGCAAGTTACTAGCATGTTGCTAGCATTATTAACAAGTAACTAGCATGTTGCTAGCAGGACTAGCAAGTGACTAGCATGTCACTAGCATGATTAGCATGTTACTAGCATGATTAGCAAGTAACTAACATGTAGTTAGCATGATTAACAAGTTACTAGCATGTCACTTGCATGTTTCTAGCATTATTAGCCTGTTACTAGCATGTTGCTAGCATGTTGTTAACATGATTAGCAAGTTAGTAGCATGATTAACATGTTATTAGCATGTTGATAGCATGATTAGCATGCTACTAACATGTTGCTAGCATGATCAGCAAATTACTAGCATGTCGGTAGCATGTTTCTAGCATTATTAACATGTTACTAGCATGATGCTAGCATGATTATCATGCTACTAGTATGTTGCCAGCGGGATTAGCAAGTGACTAGCATGTTTCTAGCATAATTAGCAAGTTACTAGCATGTCGGTAGCCTGTTTCTAGCATGATTAGCATGTTGCTAGCATGCTACTAGCATGTTGTTAATATAGGTGTGTTCACGCCATAACAGAATGCCCATAATTACGAGATTCCAACTTGTAAAAAGCATCCACGTGACCACTGTACCACCTGACCACTGCAGGCTCTGTCTCGAAATTATGGTAATTACGATATGGCGTGAACGCAGCATATGTTTCTAACATGATTAGCATGTAGCTAAGATAGATAAGACAGACAGACAGACAGACAGACAGAGAGATAGATAGATAGATAAGAGTCACAAATCCGGTCTATGAACTTCAATTCACTCACCACCAGAGGTCACCCTTCCATTACATCGACTCTCGCAGTACACAAACTGTTGCATGTCATCCCGGACTACATATGCCATCATCCATTGCACTGATTGCACACAGCACTGATTGCACACAGCTGTAACCAATCACACATTCACTATATAACACTCACTCAGATCCCTTTCAAACTGCCGTGTATTGTATGTGCATATAGCTAGTTGTGATAGCTACGTTATGGAGCCTACTTGAAGTTTCATAGTTTTAGCCTAGTCTTGCCTTGTCTGTTTCCTCGTGTTCTGATCTTTGCCTGTGCACTTTGGATTACCTCTCTCGTCTTGCCCTGTTTGGATACTGTTTGCCCCTGCTTGGACCTTTGCTTTGTACCTGGATTATCTCTCTAGTCTAGCCCTATTGGATTATGTTCGTTGTCTATTGACCCTCACTGTTTACCGGACTGCCCATGCCTTGTCTCTTACAAACCTGTTTGCCAATGTTTGATTTATGCCTGTTTCTGACCATGTCTCCAGAATAAAGCTTTGCACATGGATCCGCACGTCTCACATCTCGTCAGCCCCGTAACAGATAGATAGATAGATAGATAGAAATATTAGATTTTAAGTCGGATCAGTTAGAAAAGATATAGCAACTAACTTCAGATCAGTCTGAAGAGCTGGGCTGAGTTTGTAGTTCGTAGAGTTAAAGCTGTAGGAGGAGTTAGAGTCAACGTTTTTAGTAAGAAGAATAATAATAAGTTTAAATAGCATTTCAGTAAGTTGGCTTTCTCAAGCCAACTTAATAATAAGAAGCTTAAATAGCAGATCACTAATTACTTGCTCTGACTTTGTGACCTTGCAATGGTTTTTCTTTTCAGTTGACATCACAAGTACCTTTCATTTTTCAACCATTTGACTTCATTCTGGTATTAATATGCACTGCTCACAATCCAGTCAATTGACTCTATGAACACCGACTGCATTTGTGCTTCTGCTAAAAATCTAAAAAAAGTCTTCCTGGCATGTAACTGTTGGTCAAAAAAATATAATACATTGTATACTTCATTAGCCACAGTAAACTTAACATTTTAGCATATTATATTTAAACGATAAACTTTTAGTAGTTACAGAAGCTTTAAATACCTTTAATGTGAAAGTGGATCATATCGCTTTGTCCTGTTGTATAAAACTTCCTCAAGATTTAATTTTGTGCTTAATATTCTTACAATTTCTATACACTGCACTGCACTGGAAGTTGCGTTGGCCACTTAAGCGAATGCAAAAGTGAGTCAATTTCTGATGGATCTAACAATCCATTAAGTCACACTCCACATTTGTCTCCAACATCCTGTTCATACAGAAATATTACTGTTGGACTGCTGCAGTGAAATGGTTGCAGCAGCGTTTCTGTACAGTTGCAGTGGTTGTTTTTCTGAAGTGTTTTCTGTACTCACTCTATCTCCTGCACGGATCCAGCCACACAGTGGAATCGTTCCGGGACGGTCTTCCACTCCCGGGCCAGTTTGACCATTCCTCCGGCATCCAGCACGCCGTATCCGAACAGATGGTTGAACTCCAGGCCCACACCGTTCCTCCTCCACTGGTGCACCTCGTCATGCAGCTTGTTCCTCTTAGAGGTGAGGACCGTCAGGTGCTGCAGGTCCCTCCACGTCAGGTTCGGACTGCAGACAAACAAAATGAAGGAAATAAAGTCAAGCCTAAGAAAGAAAATCACTAGCATGACTGCTGTTTGTCATAAACTTGAATCATTCAAGCCTCCTTCAAGCTCCCAATTCTAATAGTTATCATATCCATTCAATATAAAATGTGCTCTATTGAGTGAATGAGCAAAGAGCACATAGCAAAGAGCACCTGCAAAGAGCACATAGCAATGCAAGAACAAAACCCTTACAGTTGCATATGGTTTCTCAAGAGCAATTTGCACAGAGCGCTAGGGGAAGCGGATGCAGACTATATACTGGGACCATTGATTCAAGAGATAAGACAGTAAGACTAAACTCATATATGAGGCATGAGGTTTATATTTTATTAATACACAGCTCTCTGGAATACTGGAACCCTTAGCGATGGTAGGAAAATGGCTTGGAGGTCTTCAGTATTGATTTTATGGTGAACTCTGATACATGGACAGAAGCTCAGAAGTCTCAAGTCAAATCAAGACAACTAAAACGAGGAGTGAGAAAAGCCGGATCAAGCTGCGGAAGCAGCGACAGCTCTTTTCTTTCGTATAGTCTGAGAGTAACGGATGATCAAAAAAAAAAAGCAAGGTGAGGACTTGATTCTGTGCATCGGTTGTTGATTGGATGTTGAGATGTGAGTGTGGCTCTCAAAAACAGAGGCGGAGTTTAAGAGCACTAAATGATTGGAGAAGTTCTGTTTGCGTCATTAAAGAGAAGTCTGTCATTTCACTGGAAGATCCAGCTATGACATTTTGATATTAAAAACATGAACCATGCATCGATGGACTTAAGGTGGGCGTACACGGTGCGATTTTTGCTGTCGTACGAGCTCGCAGGCTATTTTTTTCTCTCGGGAGAAAATCACAGATGCTCACATGGTCGCGGCTTGTACCGTGTGAGAAGAATTACGGGCCGATCCGAGACGATACGAGCACCTCCCGTCCTCCCGATAATTTTCAAACGTTTAAAAAAAAATCGGATGCTGTCGGTTTAAATTCGTGGCGTATGTGCGGTTGAACGAGACGATTTGGCGATCCATCTGAAGTTGACCAATCAGAAGATGACAAAAACCATATAGTCTATAATAATTTTAGTTTAATTATACAGTTCTATTTTTTATTTGTTATTCCGAATGTGCCAAATATGCCGTTCAGCTTTATGAATGAATATGCCTGTTGTATTTCCGGCAAAACGAGCAGAAATTCAGAAATGGCCTAGGCCTTCTCCCTCGAGTTCTTTATGAAGAACAGAAAGTCCATGCTTTTCTCTGCTTTTCAGCCATTCTCTTTGCCATGTCCTTTAGTCTTGGTTTTCTTTCTTTATTTATTTTTTTTGGACGTCACAAGCTGCCTGCCACAAAGAAAACTATTTCGTCCTCAGAATCCATATTTTTATGAATGGCGCGAAACGTAATGCTTACATCAGAGTTAGTAAAATCATAGTAAATTCGTGTCGTGTGCGATTTTCGGATAAACTCAATCGTGACATGTGCCAGAGCTCACGACGTTCCAACCTTCAGACTCGCACCGTGTACGCCTGCCTTTAATGTAACTTAATGTTGTGTTATTGTTGCAGTTTTCATCTAGTTGTTGGGTTAAGTGATTTCTGTGTGGTAATGGATTATTTTGTTGGTATGTAACTGTGTACTTACAGTGTACTTTAAACTCCCAGCCATATCAGGGCTGGACTGGTAATCTGGCAATCATGCAGGGACAGCTGCCCATTGGGTTGCATTGTATTGCTTCAACCCTGGAAATATTGGGAAGTATTGCAAAGTCTATAAACAGGCCAGAGGCAGGACACGAGAATAGACGCGCAAGCAGAGAAAGCACAGCAAGCTCACTGTTCACGATGCTTGAAATATTCAAAGAAAACCCTTAATACTATACTGGGGGTGGGAGTTTATATTAATGTATCGCTGAAGGGAACTGACTGTCGTCAGAAAAGTTTTGATGCCATTTTCTTTTCATCTCACCTCCATATAATGCTTATTAATGTAGCGTTAATAAGCATACCTCTGCTTTGTTTACAGCGATGACCAAGGAAACGCTGTATTGTGACTGTTGCATAAACGCCACCTACTGGCAGAGGATGAATTGGCATTTTTAGCATACTTTGATAATTTTGAAATGATACAATATAATTTAAATAAAAAGTAAGTACTCATGCATATTTGATTGGATTGTGATTAAAATGCAGTGGTGGTCTCTAATTTCAAATGGCTGCAAATCTTGTTCATTTACTTTTTCATTCTTTCTTTTCTGTTGGTTAAAGAAAAGAAAAAAACGACAGTCGGTTCTGATCATAGTGATCTGCCATTTACAATTTGTTTTTACATTTGGCTGAACAAAGAGACCTGCTCACTCACCACCTACATCATTATTTAGTACTGGGCAAACACAAAGACTTTACACAGGGAAGGCCATGTCAACAGTTATTAACACCAGTCCTGACACCGTAACATCCTACTGAAATGTGTGAATGGACGCAGAAATTATGTGGCAAAACGGCCTTTCCCCACCAGTCGCTCCTTACAAAGCTTTCTCAATCAAGTGTAATGAACACAGTTGCTGTTGAAATCACTGTCTGTTCCTCCACCTCGAGATCATGCTCTTCTGACTGCATGACTGTCCTTCTTCATTTGCACTTGTAAACTGTTCTTAATCTCAGTCTGTGTGTTGCTCATTTAGGGCTTGAATCTAATTTAAGCGCTTTGAGTACCCAGAAAAGCACTATAGAAATGTAAAGAATTATTATTATTATTAATTAGGATTTACCTTATTTTTTTTGCATTTTGCATTTTCACTTTGAGTTGAAACTGGTATTACATTTGGGTGGCATGTAACATGTACACAGACTTTTCCATCAACATTTTAAGTTCAAACTTATATGAATTTATAAAACTGATAATATAAAGGAGAGTGTGTAGGGAAAGTTCTGTGACTTGCATTTGCTGTCATGCTTGTATTTAAATAACAATAAAACTCAATAAAAGTCAGAGAATTTTGCCAATCAATGCACTACTCCCGGCTTCAGAAAACTGCATCCCTGCTTTGGCTTGTTAGGAAACCACATGGCAAGATTATTTACAACAAGGTGCTAATGTTGGTGTGTGTGTTTATGTGGCACATTTTATAATGAAGTAATAATAATAAGAAAACAATACAATATGACCCCTTTAAAAGAAATAGTCATAGCTAGTGATGTCAAAATTAGCACGTAAATGCAGGCAATTAATTTTTCTAGTTTAACAGCATTAACATATTTTAACCCAGGGATGGAGCTAGCATTGGCCACCCTACTCACAACTGCTGCTTGTTTTTTTTGTTTTTTTCTTGATAAGAATTGCATTTATTTAGACGCAGAACATCTTTATCAGCGACAGTTGCGAGTCAAACCTGCGTCACGTTCGGCAGCTCTTAAAGTAATAGCAGCCAAATAATCTAATAACCAGCTGCTGTGATGTCTGATCTTTTTTCAACAAAAGAAAAAAAGAGGAAATCAATAATTTTTGTAAATTTAAGGATTCATCTACAGTATATTTAATTTAGAATTTAGTGTTTGATAACTTTATTCCATTTCTGTATATTTCCTACTTGCTGAAGGGCACAGATAAATATGACATTTATTATAATGGGATTATGTGAAGATTGTTATTTTTTAAAAGTCTAATCTTTGTTAAAATTGAAAGCTCTCAATTATACTGTAATGTTGAATGGCTATAGTCAATAGTTACATATTAGGAAAAATTTCCTAGAAACATCAATAGTATTGATATCAGAGATACTCACCTTCAGTCATAAAAATGTCATTAAACAAATATTAAAAACATACGGTCTTTGTGTTGCATCTACATTAATTTGGGGATTGAATGTGAAATTAATTCAATATAAAAAATGTATTAATGTTAGGTGGGATTAATCACAATTAATTTCAGAAAAAAAATGTGCGATTAATTCGTTTATTTATTTTTTAGCGATTGACAGCACTAGTCATAGCTCTTTGTAGTTTATTTCAGTCAGTGTGGATCCCCTTGACATGAAATATCGAGTCTTGAGCTTCACACTCTTCTAATGAGTCTAAAGTGCCAGATGCAGCCAAATATGATTTGTTTTCTGGCATTCAGAGAAACATGGGGTAATAGTTGGCTTGAATCAAAAGCGACTTTCAATTTGCTTTTCACGAGGTGATCAGCAACATACTGGCCAATTTGATTCCTCATGAACGGCTGTAAGTATGTAGATATGAAGTGTCTCACCCGAGGGTCTCAGAAACGAACAGTGATACCCTCCTTTCCTCCAGCAGAGTAACGCTGCTGCTGCCAGAGTACAATCTCAGCCCTGATTCACACATTTATGCTGCTCCAGCTATACCTTTTCTATCCAGGTACTTATTTCCTGAACTTCTGACTGTGATAGACTGGCCATCTGTTCAGGGAGTTTGGAGAATGAATGGATGGCTGAATGTTACAACAGAAGCTGCTTATTAAGGAATAAAGATGCAAAATGAAACGACTTTGGGTGGAATATACGTTTTCAAATCGAGTAGTAAGACTTATAAGTAAAGGAGCGTGAAACAGCGTGTTTATTTGTATCATCATCATTCAACTCTCTAATCACCGGGAATGCAGCTTCGACTCTGGCATCAGCACCGTTTCCGTGTTAAAGGCTATCAATCATACATGAGGGAGGTTTTCGAGCGGGAGTTGTGCTTGCGGTGCTGCGCTCTGACACAACCCTCGTCTGCAGTAAACTACGATCTCAGCTGCCGTCTGCCAGCAACGCTGCCTTATTGTTTCATAACTCTTTGATAGAGGCTCACTACTCATCAGAGCTGAGCGCTGGAAAACAAAAGTGTACATACTTGGCCTCCAACGCCAGGGCAAACACGCCAGCGGCCTCAGGGGCGGCAGCAGATGTGCCCGAATGACGCAGTGTGCAGTTTCCATACAGATCCGTGGTGGCCTGGAGACAGATGCAGAAAAAGAGAAAGCCTTAATTTAACATTAGTGCCAATGATATCCTGATTACACTTCAGCAAACAGCAGGTGAAAAATGCCTTTGAAATTCTAATTCTGTTTTGAACTGACTTCAGAGGACGCAAACAGGATTAAATTTAAACTGTAAGAATGCATGAAACTCAGAGATTAGTTGCTGTTCTAAGAAAGTTCAATTAAATTTAATAATAATTTCATTTTACATATAAATATACACATGATCGTTTTATCATACGCACAACATATGGGGTATTTCCAAAAACATTAGATCATTGTATGAAAATATATAGAAATTTGTGAGCAATCTCAAAATGTATTTAATTCTAATAAATCAATCTTTTTTGACTATAGTGGAATACCATCATGGAGTCAAACCAACATGAAGCAACCATACACTGTAAAAAGTGATTTGTCAAAATAGTAAATACAATACATTTTTCAGTTTGCTACCTTAATTTTTTTTCATTTAATTCAACGTGCTTCTTGCTTTATCTTCGTAATTGTTAAATTAACTAGTCATTTCTAAGTTTTTTAAGTGTACAAGATGGAAACAGCTCAATAAAAATGTTGTTCTTGCTCATTTTGTTGTTGTGTTGGACCAATGAAATTCCTCTGTTGAATTTGTTCAATTGTTCGCAATTCTGTACATTTCCCTTCCTGTCCTGTTTGTGGCTCATTCACATTCCAGCTCATCGGTGGAATGGACGTCAATTCTTAAATTTTGAACTTTGTTGATCATTAACAGAACTTGGTTCGGTTGCGCAGTGAGGAAAACCCTACAAAATCCCAAAGCTTTGTTCGTCACAACACTTTGAGGTAATGTAGACTTTGGAGTTGTCTGCCATTTCATGATCTATCAAAGGCAGGAGATGAAAGAAACATCCATATTTACCCTCCAGAGATGGACGTTTGTACTTGAGACCAATTTTGACTGATGTAAGCAAACCTCACTAAAAGCAATGCGATGAATCAAAAAATTAATTATTTAGTGCTTTGTTTTATTTGATGTAGGCCTAATTTGTGTGAATATATTTGAATGAATATCATTGTGAAAAATATTGGTTAATACATCTTGTGTATTTCTACTGTTCAGCGCTCAATCAGAGAAAAGCGATAAACTGGCATCTCATGACACCAAACCGAAGCAGCCCTGATCACCCTGAGAGAATCAGGACTGACACTTCCTGGCAATTCCTGCCTTTCCTCTGACAGACTAACCACAGTCTTCATCTCAGACGCATTCTTTGAGTCTGGAGATACACTCTGATTAAGTTCCTAGCTCAATGCATCCCTCCGACTCCATCTGAGTCATTGTTCAGCCACAAAATGGATGAAACGATTAACTCCCCGTTATTTTATCACTGTCATACTCTGTATTATCACACTGTGGAAAAAGGGATTGTGTTTTAAAAGCATGTTTTAAAGCACCTATGACTTTGGCACACCAAATTGAATATTGCTGTAAAAATTTCCAGACTCAATATTACACAACTGGAACCGTCCTGAACCTATTTCACCTCAGAGAGATATATCCCACAGATGATTGCCTTTCACAACATCCTTATCATTTCTTTTTGTGATAAAAATAAGAAGAGTAAAATATAAGGAGATGATATAAAATACAAAAGTGGATAAAAGAAATAATATTAAAATAATAATGTCTGATAAAATAATAAGAATAAAAGAATAAATGTAATAATGTTGTATAAAGGGCATTATAATTAAATAAAATACATTTCATAATAATATGGTAATACCATTGTAATAATGTTGTAATAAATGCTATAATAAAAATTATATATATACAACATTGTGCTTTTAAAAATAGTAATCATTAAAACGTAATTTAGGGTGGAAAATGGCTTTGTTTGTGTTTTGCAAGTTTTTTTTTTTTAAAGGACTGAGTCGGTGCCCCCCACAAACAAACAGAATCTGTAGGAAACACCGATACACACACACACACACACACACTCACCACGCCTGCTTCAGGGTTTCGTTTACGGCCGTTGCTGAAGGTGGAGGCGAGGGTGGAGGAGCAGCTTTCATCGTAGAGCGCGGTGCGTCCGTCATTGATGGCCGAGTTAATAGAGATGGTCCACATGCTGGAGGCGTATCCGTCGCAGTTACAGTCGTCATAGCTACCACCGTCTCCGGAGGCCCACACATAGATGCTGCCTTTCCCACCTCGACCCTGTCGGACAGGCAAAAACGGCACGATTACGAGCGGCACTCACGCCTGCTACAGCTCAATAAGGAGCAGTCCACACTCTTTGATATTTCTCTTCAAGAGCCTTCCAGATTTACTCCATTTATCATACAAATTACACTCGCATAACCACGAGTAATTCAACAGAGACATCAGAGAGGCGTTTCAAGACCTTTTAAAGACTACAAGCTCTCCTCTTGAGTGTCGATGATTCAGGCACAGCCATTGTGTTTAAGGTTCTAGTCTGAACATATAATTTTGATGCTTTTAGCTGAATGCAACAGCGCTCTTTACTTTAGGCTTTGTGTTTTATAGTGGCAGGCACCTGACAGGAGGAAATTTGTACAGTGCAATTGTGATCTTAAAAGGGTCCTTGATTATTGTTATTTGGACAGTACGTGGTGTTTTACCATGCTAACACATCGAGGAGCGATTACGGTGCTTCCAGATCCCTGGGCATCAGCCTCTTTGGAGAAAACAAATAAGAAAATAAGATGGTGTCTTCACATTCTGCAATCGCTACAGAAACTTCTCACAATTTAGATTTTATATCAAAATGACTCATTCAGCATCTAATAACCCCAATCTTATGTTTGCTAAATGTGACATGCCGAGGGGCTAATAAAACTTGTTTGCTAATATGAGAAATAAAGTCTCAACGGTGTAATACAATAAAGTCACAATTATACACCACGTGTTTAATACATTGCTACGGTGAAAACAATTTAGACTTCATCAACCTCGAAGCTATGCTAAGGTGTTCAGGCATTATTAGAGCCGAGGAAGTGCATCTCATTTCTTCAACCCTGACTCACCGGAAAAACATGCCTGTAGCGCCATTTCTGCAAACTGATACGACTTTGCTTCTTGTGCGTTTTGCAACACGTTTAGATGTCCAGTGAGTGGTGCTAAAAGTGTATAGAGTTTATCAGAAACAGATGAATGTTTAAATGTTTTATTACATTGAGTTTTATACATATCATACATACATATCGCAGCAGTTCGGATCCGCTAAGAAGTTAAAGCTTTATCGCATTTGTACCAGCTACACTAAACCTAAGTGATAGTGTTAACAAAAGCAAACGTGAGATAAAAACATATTTGCTGCAGCAACCACAGCATTTTATCTTGCTTTGACTAGTCTTTGATCTTGGTTATTTATGGACTCCATAATGCATGTGCAGTGCTCTCCCAGGTGAGCTACCGAGCAAGTTTACTTCATCGGTAAAGCCATATATATGGAGCTGATTATATGATGCAAACATCCAAATTAGTTAACAAATTATGCACTAGTCTTTAACCCTCATTTTGCCCCAGATAATTTATTTTTCCCGAAAATGTTAATGTTATCGGATTAAGCAAAAACTTAATCTCCCCCCCCCTCCCCAGTATAAAAACATGGACATAGTGTCCGTGACGTCACCTTTTTCAGAACTTTAAGGCTTAATGTAATTTAAATAGATTAGTTATACAAAAATTCACCGGCCTCACAGTTGTCATGAAGGGCAAAATTAGCTATATAGACCAAAATAATTTTTTGAACCAGGCTGTAAACGTTTTTTTTCTGCTGTAAAGTTGGGTATTTTAACATGGGGAGTCTATGGGATTGACTCCATTTTGCAGCCAGCCTCTAGCAGCAAATTGATGAATTACAGTTTAATTCACTTCCATGTTGGCTTCAAGAGAGAGAGCGGGAGGTTGCCGCTTGGTGTAAACACAGCGTTTTCCGGGTTCTCTGTCTGTACGCTGGCCTCTACGTTTGCAGATCAAACATGATCTGAGGTGCGCTCGTCTGAGGCGTGTTTCATCTGTACGCATGCGTCATGGTCTGCTCGTGAACTCATGAACGCGCTTGCAGGAAGTGTCACGGAGGACAAGAAAAATTGAATAAAGTTGATATTTTGTTTTCTTCACAAAAAGAGTTCTCATCGCTTCATAAAATTCAGATTGAACCACTGATGGCAGATGGACTATTTTGACGATGTCTTTCATACTTTTCTGGGCCTTGACAGTGTTCATTACTTGGCAGTCAATGGGACAGTCACAAGCCTCCCGGTTTTCATCCAAAATATCTTAAATTGTGTTCCGAAGACGAACAAAGCTTTTACGGGTTTGGAACGACATGAGGGTAAGTAATTAATGACAAACTTTTCATTTTGGGGTGGAGTAACCCTTTAAAGGCACAATATGTAATGTTTTGCCGCTAGAGGCCGTGACTGAGTGTGGAATCATGGGATTTGTCATTTTCATCCCCACCGCCGATGCAATCCGACGGGACTCGAGCAGATGAGCTAATGTATTAAAGATTTATTAATGTCGTAGTATGAAGCAGGGTGAGGCGGAAAGCCGTCGTAACAAAACGAGGCTGCTGAACGAGCGTGACACACGGCTCGAAAGCATTGGAGCTTTTATTATGCCACAGTCGCCCGCTTTCGCTCCTTCCGGTCGTGCGTATGTGGGGTAAAGCAGCGGAGCTTTTATTATGCCACAGTCGCCCGCTTCCGCTCCTTCCGGTCGTGTGTATGTGGGGTAAAGCAGCGCTGTTTTATCATACTAGATACATTTGAAAGTTCTTTTATAATGCTACTCTGTGCGGTCGTCACCTGTCTAATAAAACGCATAACATATTAAAGCGTCTTTGGTGTTTCCATGTTTTCTAAAAAACCTAGGAAAATCGAGGGGTTATGACGTCATTGGCAGGCAACACAAAGACACTATGGACACGGTCTGTGTCACTAGTTAAAATGGCTTATTTCTCTGGATTTAAACATTCTTCGAAACATTTGGGATAATGTATGTACACAAGTCAGCAAAATATATAAAACTGTTCTAGTAGTTTTTGGATGTTTTAATAAAAAAATCTTACATATCGTGCCTTTAAATAAAATAGGCACTTTCACAAAATGTGTAATGCTGGTTATGTATTTTATTATTAGATTTTTTTGCTAGTCTAGCTGGTGGACCAGCATTGCCATAGTGTCCAACAGCAAAACAGAAACTTGTCAATCAAAGGTCAGCTGGTTAAATTAATTTTTTTTTGCTTTATTTAGTCTATTGACAGCATTTGTGGCAAGTTTATCAGCACAGAAAATCATCGGGACTGATCCCAGATTTCTTCCACAAAGCCATTGTTCCACAGGGTTTGACGCAGAAATGTGAAGACTGTCCTACAGGTAGGTCCACCAACATCAATTCTAGAGTTTTCTCCTCTTTCTTTTATCATTGTGTATAATTTGTGCATATTCATACAGTGTTACAAGGATATGACACTGAGGTTGAAAGATTGGATATATCTTTATATGTCTGCTGCAATGCCCCATGTGTTTCCACTGCTGTACAGTAACCACAAATTTTAACTGACAAGTCGAGATGATTTTCTGTGGTAACTGACATTTTGCCAAACATGCTGTCACCAGCAGCCAAACCGCAATGCTCAACTGTATCTGGCATTTCATTAGCACTCTGTGTGGCATCCTACAAATAAATAAATGAAGCGTACGAGAAGTGTTTGCCATCTGACCCTCATAATGATTAAACAGCTTTTAGTATTACTCCCAGGCTCAACGTCAGTCCTCTCCAACTGCAGTGAGGAAGCCTGAGGGACAGACGGTCTTCACCCATCACTGCTATTCTTGTCCAATCAGATTTCAATTGCAAAGGGCTGCTCAAAACACACAGCGATTACTTTGTGCGATGCCTCGGCTTGACAAGAGGAGCGCGCTCATAAATCCTGCTCAGCAGAGGAGCGCTCGGCGCCATTTATACCCATTAGCCGAGGCAATTTGTGAAGGCAGCAGTCACGGACAGGGAATGTGCATCTAAATGACACTTTTAGTGTGACGCGAGGAGACTTTGCAAGGTTGACATATGTGGGAGAACTCCTGGAGAGTCTTGAGGAGTCAAAGCTATTTTGTAATGAAGCTGCATGGATGCAACACATAGATGCCTTTGAATGCTTGTCGTCTGAATAAAAAATGATAGAAATGTTATTAGTACAAGACTGTAAAAATGCTATTGTAAATATCTGTTAATTAGTTAATGGTATGTTCCCTATATATCAGTGGCGAGCAATAACTATGCTTCCTTTTGTTTTTTTTTCTCATCAATTATGTACATTAGGGTTTTATGTCACATCTAATGTTGTTAAATTAATATTAATTGCATTATTTTAGTGGCATGTGTGTTCGCATGATGGCGTTTAGTATTTGTATGACACTGTGTGCACCTTCAATATATTAATATTCACCTCAACTCGAGTTGAGGTTTGATTCATCATGTGGCTTTCTCATCAGCACATGTTTTTAAGGTGGTTGCCTGGTTAAAACTGGATTTTTTTAAATAGTGTAGGACTATTTGTTCGGGACATATTACAGGAGCACTTTAGCATCATGAAGATGGTTTGGAAATGTGGAGAAGGACAATAATCAACGTAGCATTTGAAATTAAAGGGATAGTTCACCCAAAAATGAAAATTCTGTCATCATGTACTCACCCTCATGTCGTTCCAAACCTGTATGAGTTGCTTTCTTATGTTGAACACAAAAGAAGATATTTTGAAGATTGCTGGTAATCAAACAGTTGGTGGTTGCCATTGACTTCCATAGTATTTTTTTTCCCTACTATGGAAGTCAATGGCAACCACCAACTGTTTGAATACCAGCAATCTTCAAAATATCTTCTTTTATCTTCGACATAAGAAAGTAACTCATACAGGTTTGGAACGACGGCATACCTTGTCAGTGTTGTGCGCTTGCTTAGCCCTTTGTTGTGATAAACAGTAAAGTGTGTTCAGCTGAATTCAATTTCCGTTTTGTCAAACGGATATAAAAAAGGTTAGTACACCGCGGCAGCAATCGCGGCAGCCCTTGTGTGAAGCCCTCCTCGTGTGAAGACCGAAGAGTGCAAAGACCATCGACTCTACCGTGCGACTCCACAGTACAGGGACGCAGACAAAGGACATAAGTATTGCTTTTGACTCAACCTCTTTATTACACCTTTCTTCACTTCTTTATCAGTTTTTATGACCAACTCTTACTATGTGTTTTCATATCCCTAGTATCACTACCACTCGCAAACCAGGCATCACACACTATAGGCAGCGCAATCCTAACAACATGTGCACTTTGCCTGTCTGCTAATACACTACTTTATTTTTCTATCAGTCTCTGGAATAGTCAGTCTGCAGTAAACAAAGCAGATTTCATTACATCTATTACAAGTCATTCAAGACTAAAGCTCATGGCCCTGACTAGCAGCTCCTTTGAATCACATTCAGTCACTATTACCCACCCTCTTAAAATCCATTTTATAGTCGTTTATCGACCCCCAGGACCAATAGGTAACTTCTTGGATGAATACGATGTGCTGCTCTCAACCTCTCACCGGAGGATGGTACTCCCCTAGTTATGCTTGGAGACTTCAACATCCACCTAGATAAACCTCAGGCTGCAGACCTCCACACTCTGCTTGCCTCTTTTGATCTCAAGAGAGTATTAACTACAACTACTCACAAATCAGGCAACCAAATGGACCTTATTTACACACGACACTGCTCCACTGATCATGTGCTGGTTACTCCACTGCACACCTCGGATCACTTCCTCCTCACTCTTAACCTCAACATGGCTCCTGACACAACACATACCCCTCCACATGTCATCTTTCGTTGTAACCTACGCTCACTCTCACCCTCCCAGCTATCTGCTATGGTTTCATCTTTGCTTCCGTCCCCTGAACATTTATCATCTCTTGATCCTAACAGTGCTACTGATACTTTCTGCTCCACTCTTACATCTTGTTTAGACACTGTCTGCCCCTTGTCTTCCAGGCCAGCCTGTACCACCCCTTCTGCCCCTTGGTTATCTGATGTTCTCCGCGAACATCGTTCTAATGAAAGGTGTGGCGCAAATCAAAAAATACTACTGACCTTAATGTGTATCAGTCACTCCTCTCTTCCTTCTCTGCTAATGTCTCCACTGCTAAAAGGAAATCCTATCATAACAAAATTAACAATTCGTCTAACTCTTGCATACTCTTTAAAACATTTTCCTCCCTCCTTTGTCCTCCTTCTCCTTCATCAACTCTAACAGCTGACGACTTTACCACATTCTTCAAAAAAAAGAAAATGATTTTCCTTGAAACTAACTAGTAACGTATCTGCCACTGCCATTAGCCCTTGACCGGCTCAGACTACAGATTATGGTGAGATATTTGAAACAGCAATACCAAGAAAGGTTACTCACTACAATATGGTGCAAACACATGCAACATTTAGGATGCTTTTGATATCAAGTTTTGCTGGTTAGCATTGTCCTTGACAGGGTACAAGATGACCTACAATCGAAAACATGAAATTTCTGAAATTGTTTTGTTCAAAATAAATAATGGTAAATTAAATACTAGGAAATTAATATAAAATAGGAAATATATAACAGTTCAGTTCAAATAACAACAACAAAAACATTAAAATAGTCCAATAACTGGTAACTTAAACAGGGTTCATACTGATACTGCAAAATAAAATTCCAGGACTTTCAAGGACTTGCACTACTTTTTTGGTTTTCAAGGACTAAAATCAGATCTCACTTATCAATCAATATTGTTATTATCTTTCAAATTCTAATAAATAAACTAATAAAACAAAATGGTACAAATAAAGTGCAGCACATGCAAAGAATGCAATGACTGTGGCAACTTTAACATTTGAAAGGATACTATGGCAAAGTTATCGCTTTCCTTATTCAAACTGATTTTTTTTCATGAATATATGATTGACTTGAAGAATGAAAGCCTAGAAATGCAAAATAAGCCGAAATACTAACGGCTTGTTTTCTTAAAAAAAACACTAACACTTGCTTCTCAAATCTTTTTGCATTCTATTTGTTTTCTTTTTATTTATTATACAATTAACAAAAGCAAAAAAGGCCTCTAACACTAGCTTGCTCTATTCTTTTTCTATTCTGTTTTCATTTCATTTATTATATGATTTTAAAAACCTTGCTATGTGTACTGCATTAAGCTAACTGATACTTGTTATAGCACTTGTGTATCATTGCTCTTTATTTTATTTTGATTGCTTCCATTGTCCTCATTTGTAAGTCGCTTTGGATAAAAGCGTCTGCTAAATGTCTAAATGTAAATGTAAATTTTCTGAAGTACAGCATTATTTGTCCAGGTGTCTGGTGTTAAAGTTGATCTAAAGTGGCAGAGCGAGACCAGGAAGACTCTGAACTCTGGGTTTTTTTCCTGACTGGACCAGATGTTACAATTCTGTACCTCTGTATTTCCTCTCTTTTTTTCTCTCTCTCAGGTGATTCACAAGGGAATCAATTTAGCTACGCTTATCCTGTAAGAAATCTCAGTGGTTATTAAGCATGAGGTACCTTGTTGACTCCGTCAGCCATGGCCTGCAGGGTGAGCTCACGTGGGCCGTCCACCGTCTTGCCGTCGTCGGTGGGGCCCCAGCTGGCGCTGTAGATGTCAATAACCTGTGGCATGTGGCTAATGGACGAGGCCTCGATGATGTCTGTCATGAAGGGCTGGTCCAGCATACGAATGCCTGTGAAATGGCAGGATTGAGAACATGGGAACAGCAGTAAAACCCTTGATGTTACTCTATTGATGCTCTGCGGTGATGAGTGCAGGGGTGAGAGGGCTTGAGATTCACTGAAGATAATGGCTTAGGTGCTTCATCAAGCACAAATGCGATTTCACCTTAACTTTGATTTCTCTCTCGTCCACAAAACCTGCTGAAAGTGACCTTATGCTGGACTACACTTACAAAAGTGTATACTGCAAGTTCATTTTATTACACAAACTTAAGTAAAGTTCAAGTATTCCAAGTAAACTTTATTTAGTAAGTGTACTAATAATCAGAAATCAGAAATACTTTATTATTCTCCAGAGGGACATTAGGTATCATTGATATCATAATATCATTGAGGTATACTTGTATGTATGTCAATACATATTGGGACTCAACTGGCTTACTTTTTAGTTTATCAAAGTATACTCTTCAAAATATACTTGCCTTAATTCTGGCAATTATACACAAAAGTCTAAGCACACTTGGACTATACTTAACCTTTTGATTGAGATATACTTAAGAAATGTATAATTAAGTATTTGAAGTATACTGTTATTAAAAAAACAAAACAAAACAAAACTTAAGGTCAAAGCTGCATCCCAAACGATACACTATACACCATGTATCATTACAGTGTGTGCATAATTATTAAGCACATTGATATTCTAAACATTTTTTTTCCCAAGCACATTTTACCAATTCCAAACAACATCAATCTTAATAACTACTATTACCAGTCAGACATCACATATTTCTCAATGATTTCACATTTCACAATTAGTGTAAATAGAAATATAGAACAAGCTAAATATAAATGTAGCGAGGGGGGCGTGGTTTAGCGGAGTCTGCAGCGGGAGAGAGAGGTCGGAGACTAGAGGTGAGTAAGTAGGTCAAGTGCAAAATGACATTCACCTGTTTCTCATTTCAGTGATTGGCCTGGAGAGACCATAAAAGGCCACGGAGAAACCCAGTGCTGGAGAGAAAGAGACAGACTGAGGACTCGTGGGGAAAAGACTGGTGCCTGTGAGGCAGCGAATCAACTAAGTGCTGTTTATTTGAAGCGCATGTTTGTTTGGAATTGTGAACCAGTTAATTAAATTACCACGAGCCTCAGTCACTCCGTCTCCGACTTCTTCCTTCCTTTCCTCGAACTTTGTTACAATAAACATCCATAAAGCCGAGAACACTACATGACTGTCAGGCCGATTATGAATGGGATTTGGTCTTGATGACGAATCATGCTCAGTCAGACAGGGTCTGTTCCAGTTGGGCTCCGTCGCTGTTTGCAGTCGGCAGAAAAAGTCACAGTTTCAAAAGGTGTCTAAAGATTATACCCAGATAGCACACATACGTCTGCAAGATGTCTGTTAAAGATCACTTGATCTGGAAAGCATCTGCTGTGTACAAACATCTGCTAGACGTCTGTAAGATGTCAATTTTACATACATTCTAAGTCATAAACATCTTAAAGACATCTAGTAGACATCTATTTGACATCTGATAGAAAACATCTTATAGACGTATTGCAGATGAGCAAACACTGTAAAAAATACGTCTTGCAGATGTAATGCAGACGTCAAATAGACGTCTCCGTGATGTATGTGTGCTATCAGGGCAGTTTCAGAATTCAAGAATCAATTGTTGCCAGTCATTTTCCCAAAGATTTTTTTTAACATGTTTAATATTTGCGACTGATGCCAGCGATTGTATGCGGCTATGCAGTGGAGATGCGTTCACTGCAAAACATCATTCTGCAGTCATTTTGTAATTTTGTCAAACATTTTCTCGATTACAAGAAAAATCTTGATTGTTCTTGTGATTTTCTTTCTTTTCTTTCTTTTAATTCATAAGTTAACACTGCAAATTAAATGGTTTCAGGTTTTTTTTTCTGCAGTCGAAGAAAGTATAGCCTAAATTATGTCAGTGGTTTCTCTCATTTTAAAGATTATCAAGTATACTTTTATTTCGATCTGCAGTCTAATAAAAGTTAAGAAAAAAAATGTACTTTTAACTTCTTCTTAAAATTTGTTACGAAGAATTTTAAATCAACTTCATAATAATAACCCCAAATAGCCTAGACTAATGAATTTTCTTCATAACGAATATACGAACTTAATGAATAGCTTAGCTGTTCTTCAAAACAAAGTTTTCATGAAAAACCTGAAAAATCCTGAATATGATGAAATAAAATGATTCTATATATAGATATATTAATTACGCAAATGCGATGACGAAGGTGGAAGTAACGAATGTGGAAGTGCAGAGGAGAGAGCGAAACAAAACACCGGTCACGAATTAGTAGTACAAAATGAGGTTTTGTAAAGAAAAATATCAGAGGATTTCTATATAAGCCAAGTGGACACTGGTTTTCCTTTGCTGTAAACAAAACTTGTTTCTCGCGAGACTAGCATATTCTCACCGGAGCTTATGCTATGTCTACGTCATACATCATCCACTGGACGCCACTCTCTCGTGAACTTGCATACGACAGTCAGCGAAAGCTAGAGATTAAGTTGTAAATATGGATATTTTTCTTACAAAAACGCATCACTTCGCTTCAGAAGGCCTTTAGGCCAGAAAGGGAAGTCGTGGCCTAATAGTTAGAGAGTCGGACTCGTAACCCAAAGGTTGTGGGTTCTCACCATACTTGGCCACATGTCACGTCCCTTTTTCACTTTTTATTAACCCCCCGGAGCCATGTGAACTTCTTTTATAATGGATGGGTAAATGTTTTTTGGATGACTTCAAATTTTGGGCTATCATCCACTCCCATTATAAAGCATGGATTAGCCTGGACATTATTTAATATAACTCCGATTGTATTTGTCTGAAAGAAGAATGTCATATACACCTAGGATGGCTTGAGGGTGAGTAAATCATGGGGTAATTTTCATTTTTGGGTGAACTATCCCTTTAACGTCAGTTAACTCAGCGTAACGTCTCTGTTCCCTCCTTCAGGGAACGAGGGTTACATACGTAACCGAGACGATAGCCTTAATGAAAACCTAGTCCAGAGCATTCAGAACCTCAGACTGTGCAGAAGGTTTACCTTCCAACAGGACAATGAACCTAAACACAGCAAGAGTGGCTTATAGACAACTCTGTGAATGTCCTTCACCCAAATTGGCCTGGAACCCAAATTAAATATTTCTGGAGGAACCTGAAAATATGCGTCTGCCCACATCCGCCCTGACAGAGCTTGAGAGGTGAAGAGGCGAGCAGAAGAATGACAGATAATTGCCAAATGCTGATGTGCAAAGCTTTTCGCATCAAACCCAAAAAGACTTGAGGCTGTTAAGGTGCTTCAGCTAAGTAATGAGTTATACTTATGCAACATACTTATTTCAGTTTTTTTTATATATACATTTACAAAGTTGTGACAGTTCTGGTTTTGCTTTGTCATTATGGTGTATGGAGTGTAGATTGATGTGGGAAAAAAAGTAATTTAAAGCAGTTTAACATAAGGCTGCAACATAACAAAATGTGAAATAAATGAAGGGGTATGAATACTTCCGCAAGGCACTGTATATACATGCATGTGTGTGTATTTATATATACATAATAAATACACACAGTACACATAAATATATTAAGTAAACAAAAACTTTTATTTTGGATGCGATTAATAGTTTGACAGATCTATTTTAAAACATCTATTTCTTTATTAATACTTAAGTGTTTACATTGCAACACTATTGTAAACCCTGAAAGAGAATTAACTTAATGAATAGAAAGAGTCAAGAGCCCAACTGAAGCAAACACTGATCACAATAATGGTGATTTGTCAAAATTTCAACATTAATTGCGGGTGCAAAAGTGATATTAATTTAATGCTATTAACATTGACAAATCAACTATTTTTAACATTGATTCAATGGTTTTCACCTGCTCGCTTGCTATCTGGGAATCTATGTATGAGAACTGAAAACTACAACGGACGGCAAGACTTTCAGAAAATAACCACAGTTTCATTCTGTTCCTCGTCAAAACAAAATGTATATTAAGGTTAATTAAGGCCATTATTCGGATAATTTTGTTTACTTGCTCCATTGCGAAATATATTTCCTTAAATGTGCATATTCAGAATTTGTCTGTATCATGTAGCATCCAAAAAAGGCTTTTGTATGGACAAATTATTGAATATTCCATTACAATGGCAAAAAGATGTTTACCTTTTAGATTTCTAAATTAAACTGGAATATTGGCTTAACTGGGGAATATTCATAGGGTCAATACGTTCACGACACGATGAATTCACGATGAATTCATGTGCATGTAATTTAAGTTATTGATTCTGACCCTTGCCCTACTTAAATAACAACCCTCAAACGCACAAGACGAGCTGCTAAAGAACAGAGACTCCTCAGGAAGAGCCACAGCAACGTGTCCTCCTCCCCTGCACTCAGACAGACAACGTTTCTATTTATACATAAGCGTCTGATTATGCTGTGAGTCTGCAGCTCAGATGATATTACTGCTGCTCTCAGCACACGCCCCAGCATGCTTCACACCCCGCAACCAACCCTGGAAAAGCACAAGAGCCACTTGTCTTCCTTCTATTAGATTCCGTCTGTCCTTGATGCGCAGCGTTCAAAATATCAATTATGCCAAGGTTTATCTGTAGTATCTTTCCACAAATACTGTATTCAGATTTGTCCTCGGAAATTAATGCAGGTTACGTCATTTTTGTGGTAACTGGGGATGTGTGCTGCTATTTTCACAATCAACCAGTCTGAGAACGACTACCCTTACCAAAAAGTAGTATACTTCAAGTTTATTTTATTAAGTACACTTAAGTAAAGTTCAAGTGTATTTTTAAGTATACTTTATGTAGTAAGTGTTTTGATGCTGTTTTATGTCTGATGATGGTGTTAGATTACATGTGGAAGCGTCTGTTGTTTCGATTTCTTCTTCTCTTGTGTTTTGGAAATTCTGTACAGAAGATGTGTACTAGCGCCCTCTACAGTATAACAATGAAAACATTCTGTGCATGCAAGCACAAGTATAGCTCTAATATATTTAGACTTTTTCTAAGTATAAGTCAAGTATACTTAAATGTCATTTAAGCATATTTCTGAGAAGTACACAAAGCCCATGTCTGAGAAGACATACAATTAAGACTGAAAGTATACTTTCCTATTTTTTTGTTTAAAAGAAGTATACTAATAGCACACTTGAATAAACTTCTTTTTCGTAAGGGTAACCAGTATTAAGAAAGCCTTTTATAAAAAGGCTGATCACCTGACTTTAATCTCATTTTTTTTTTGTCTTGCGCCTGAAGTTTGATCATGAATACAGCTTTTATAATAGCACAGGTAAGAACTAGAAAGGCACAGATACCATCACAAAACAAAACATGTACTGTCCTTTAACTACTACTGTAAGAATTTCCATAAAAGCACAGCAACTCTTAGCATTTGTGTCCATGTGTCTTTGGCACAATGAGTGTCTCTGAAGGTGTGATGGCGTGCTGTTTGAGCAGTGCGGCACGCTGAAAGAAGGCTTGCCAATCTTCGCTGACCTCCCTCCTGTAGGGCACCTTCTGTCCACCATGCATACTGTACAAATGCAGGAGAAATATCTGCCTGCTGCACAAACCTCCACAATAAACAGCTCTGCAGCCAAGCCAAGAAAAACATCTACCCTGTGCTTTTGGATATATTTCAGTTTTGAACAGGTTCATAGCTGGGAATTCTGGCACTCTCGAGTGGATATTGCTTTTTAATTAGGTTTAATCAGGCTGCTGTGGTGAATATAGCACGAAATATGCCTTTACAGGAGCAGGAGAGATTGTGCTTAGGTGATGTGAATTTGAATCGGTTAAATGGCATTTTCCAGTCTCATTTCTTATTTATTTAGCTTAATATAAAGAGACAACTACAATCCATCCATAGTAGGTTGATTCCTGTGAAAAGTATAACCGTTTTGGCTCTGCATCACTACATATGTATTATTGTTGAGAATCCGAAACACTGGCTCAAGCAATGGCATGAATTTGGGGTGGGACTATATATGTGTCCAATTAATGCCATCCAAGATTAGGATGAGTTTTTGTTTCCTCATCATATTTGGAGAAATGTGTCATTCCATCACTGTCTCAGCAATGGATGCTCTGCAGTGAATGGGTGCCGTCAGAATCAGTGGTGTATTGTAACAAAGTAATAATACTTCATTACAGTACTTAAGTATTTTTTGGGAGTATCTGTACTTTTACTTGAGTTTTTATATTTCTGCCAACTTTTACTTTTACTCCACTACGGTTTGTTATTCTTACCCAAAAATACAAAATGGAAGAAAGAGTTCAAATTTAACACAATCTTGCTACTCAGGCTGTGTATAAAACATTTATATATATATTTATTTGCTTCTTTTCCATTTTGCATTTACTTGTACTTGGCTCAGACATTTAATGAGAATATATGGCACTCTTGAGCAGCGAGGGTCAGAGTATGTTCAACTGGGCCATATTTTATGGTGAGATTTTTGTTTCTTTCTTGTCCACACTCCCTCACTCACATAAACATCTCTGATTTGTTCAGTTTCAGCATGTGCAGCAGAGCAGACGGCCAAATGATTTATTCAGAGAGAGAGCGGAGGATGGCATTGATTTAACTATTAAAACTATTTGCATCACACAGAGCATTAATTAACGTTTATTGTGAATCAGAATCTCCTGATTACTGAGTGCTTCATCAGAGTTAGCAGTGGCTCTGGTTTAGAAATGTGACATGAAATGATGGCACACTTTTGCTCTTAATCTTCACCTCTGGGCGAAGGGTTTTGATCAGGCTGCGCTGATAAGAGTGCAGAAGGAAAGGCTCGGCGCGCTGTGTTAATGCAGCTGGGCTGAGAGCCAGTCAGAGATGACTTAATGGGGCTACGTGTAAGGAAAATCAATACAGAGAGGCAAGGAGTCCTTCATCCAACCACTGCTGAGAAACACAGTTGCAGGTCAATGCTCTGCCAGCCCACTGCCGGCTAAATCCTTCAGCACGCTCGGAGTAATCTTACATCTTATAAGACATGTAGTGTACGCTAGTGTTCAAAAGTTTGGGGTCAGTAAGATTCTCTCTCTTTTTATACTTTAAAATATATAGTATTAAAAGTACAAAAATGATATTGATCAAAGGTAACCAAAGACATTTAAAATCTTACCAAACATTTCTATTTCAAATAAATGCTGTTCTTTTGAACTTTCTGTGATCTGTGAATCCTGAAAAATAAAATTGATCAAGGTTTCCACAACATATTGGCCGTCACAACTGTTTTCAACATTGATAATAATCAGAAATGTTTCTCGAGCAGCAGATCAGCATATTAGAATGATTTCTGAAGATCATGTGACACTGAAGACTGGAGTAATGATGCTGATAATACAGCTACGCATCACAGAAATACATTACAGTTTAAGTCATTTTAAATTGTAATATTTTTTTCACAATATTACTGTTTTTACTGTATTCTTGATCTGATGAAAACAGCCTTAGGCTATGTTCACACTTGACGTCTTTTTTTGAAGCTGCCAGCATCTGTTTTACATTATAATCCTATGGAGTTAACCGTGTTTATCCGTGGCATCTGCAGCTCAGAGCGTCAACTTTTCTAAAAAAAAAAAAAAAAAAAACTTAAGAAATTCTGGTTTGTCTTAATTTTTCTGTATTTTATTTTAATGGTTAAATTTTGTTTTAGTAATCAAAAAGCATGTCTTATTAATAAAAAACATGAAACTTACACAATTTAACAATTATTTATTAAAAGTTTACCCCCCCCCCCACTTTACAGCCTTAGGCTATGTTCACACTTGACGTCTTTTTTTGAAGCTGCCAGCATCTGTTTTACATTATAATCCTATGGAGTTAACCGTGTTTATCCGTGGCATCTGCAGCTCAGAGCGTCAACTTTTCTAAAAAAAAAAAAAAAAACCTACGTCAGGAGCTTTTTTGACAGCTGACCAATGACAAGTGAGTAGCGAGTCATTTCCCTAACAACAAAAACATCAAGAAAAAATGGAGAAGATAGATGGATCGTACTTGTTTCAGAGCACAAGGACTTGTTTGATATGAGCACAAATTCTATCTAGTCTAAAATATAATTGTTATTATATTAATAATAAATTGACTAAATTGTTGTAAGCACCATACTGTTTCCTTCCCCATATAATGTCGCACACCCACAAATTTAATTGTGAACTGACATTCTATTAACTTCAAAAGCCAACGCAAGAGCCAACTTTTTACTCTTTCTCGACATTTTCTGCAGCACACACTAGGCTACTGTTACAGCTGTTCTTATAGCAATAAAAGACGCCCTCAGCTGCTATTTGTAACCAAAACACTTCCAGCTTTTTATTTTACTAAAAAAGCGCTCTTGTCAACTTTTTCTTGTCAAAAGAGATGCCAAGTGTGAACACGCCCTTATTGAGCAGAGAATAGCAAGAGACTTCTTTCAAAAACATTTAAAAAATCTTACTAACCCCAAATTCAATGCTAGTGTAAAATAAATAATGATGTAGTGAATATAATGAATATAGAAAGTCATGTAGAGAGAAAGAGAGAAAGGGAGTATTATCTTAAAGTTAATTTTGTATTGATTAGTTCATATTTTTAATTTGGAAGTTGAAAGCATTAAAAAGGCTTCACAATATGTGTCACAAGTTTAAAAAGAGACAAAAAAAACGTTTGATTCTAAATTCCAGCTGGATGAGTCACATTCAAAGCTGTAAAATAGTAAATATGCAAACCATTGCATAAACTTTGCATTGTGCCCACTCCACATTTTTCACATGACTACATGTTTCTTGCTACTGTCACATGAAGATCACAAAGTTGTGGCCACTGGTATGCAGTCAAACACATGCAGCACATCCGAATGCAGACATACTGGCCAGCTCCAGAGCTGAGCTCCTCACCTGTTGAACCAGTCGTCTGTGTAGCGCGGGTACGGGTACGGGTCGTTGCTGCTGAAGTCAAAGCTGGCTTCTGCGTTCTGAAACATCAACAAGAAATACAGCATCCGTCATCACGCGCCGCAGACTTATGAATTAGTGCCAATTATGTCAAAACAAACAATGAGCCTATTTCAATAATTAGTCATTCATTATTTTGAAACCAACTCTGGAATTTCCATTGTGCTCACACCCCTGTGTGTTTCCGTTGCCCCTCATTAAGCATTCGTCTAGCTATTCCTTAATTAACCATCCAGCCGCTCTCAGAGGTAATATATTTGAGCACGGCGGGAAACAATGTGAGGAACTTTATTCTGGTCTGGCAGAGAGATGAGATACATAAAAAGGGTGATGACAAAATCGAATACCACTGTATGAGTGTCACAGTAATGGTGTATATAAGGATATGCATGCAAATTCAATCAACGAATGTTAAGGCTTATTTGTACAGTGGGGCAAAAAAGTATTTAGTCAGCCACCAATTGTGCAAGTTCTCCCACTTAAAAAGATGAGAGATGCCTGTAATTTTCAT